>NC_066585.1:228363365-228670508 GCF_024323335.1 Lathyrus oleraceus
TCTTCAATTCAGCTAACTCCACAGCAGACATACGATACGGAGCCATCGATATCGGTCTAGTACCAGGTACCAAATCAATCGAGAACTCAACTTCACGCTCTGGTGGCAATTCGTTCACCTCTTCCGGAAACACATCAGGAAAATCACACACTACAGCTAGGTCGCCAATCACCAGTTTATCTTTAGCCTCCAAAGTCGCTAACAGCATAAACAACTCTGCACCATCTGCCACTTCCTCATTCACCTGCCTGGCTGATAGAAACAAACTCTTTCCTTCTTCAATCTCAGGAAATATCACAGTCTTATCAAAACAATTGATAGAAACTCGGTTGAACACCAACCAGTTCATGCCCAGAATAACGTCAATCTGCACTAATGGAAGACACACAAGATCTATCCCAAAGGCTCTACCAAAAATACTCAAAGGACAATTCAAACAAACAGAAGTAGTAGTCACTGAACCCTTCGCAGGAGTATCAATCACCATACTACCCAACATCTCAGATATCTCTAACTTAAGTTTCACAGCACAATCCAAGGATATAAAAGAATGAGTCGCACCTGTGTCAATAATAGCTACAAGAGAGAAGCCATTAATATAACACGTACCTCGGATCAAACGCTCATCTGCAAAAGTCTCAGAACCTGATAGAGCAAAAACCTTGCCTCCTGACTGATTCTCTTTCTTCGGCTTAGGACACTGCGGACTGATATGACCCAACTCTCCACAGTTGAAACAAGTCACAGTCTTCAACCGGCAGTCTGCAGCCAAGTGACCACCTTTTCCACATTTGAAACACTTCTTCTCATTACTGGTACACTCATGGATACGATGTCCAGCTTGACCACATCTATAACACTTAACAGGAGCACTAGAGTCTCCCCCACTAGGCCTCTTCATCCCACTCTGCCTCTGAAAACCTTTGCCAGCTGCATACGGTTTCCCACGATCAATCTGATTCTTACCTTTCCTATCAACCCTCTGCTGATAGCTCTCAGCTCTGGCCTTGGAATCCTGTTCAAATATTCTGCAACAGTCAACCAAATCAGAAAACACTCTAATCCTTTGATACCCAATAGCCTGCTTGATCTCGGGACGCAACCCGTTCTCAAACTTCACACACTTGGAAAATTCTCCAGCAGCCTCACTATAAGGAGTATAGTACTTTGACAGCTCTGTGAACTTCGCAGCATACTCAGTAACCGACCTGTTACCCTGCTTCAATTCCAAAAACTCTATCTCTTTCTTTCCTCTGACATCTTCTGGAAAATACTTTCTCAGGAACCTTTCCCTGAACACAGCCCAAGTGATCTCAGTATTCCCAGCAGTTTCCAACTCAGTGCGGGTAGCAACCCACCAATCATCAGCCTCCTCTGACAGCATATGTGTACCGAACCTGACCTTCTGGTTATCAGCACACTCAGTTACTCTGAAGATCCTCTCGATCTCCTTCAACCACTTCTGAGCACCATCTGGATCGTATGCTCCCTTAAACATTGGAGGATTGTTCTTCTGGAACTCACTCAGTTGACGAGCAGCTCCCATTCCCACAACATTCGGATTTCCTCCAAGTACTCCAGCTAGCATACCCAGAGCCTCAGCAATCGCAGCATCATCTCTACCTCTTCCAGCCATCTCTATTCTGAAAACCCAAACAAGCTAAACAATAAGTACTGATAGGGTTAAACAACACCTATCCCGTACAGGGGAAACAGAATAACTACGACTCGACACGACCGACTATGCTCTGATACCACTAATGTAACACCCTCTCTAAATACCCCAAATTATTATAATTAAAATAACAATATGTTCATCAGAGTAATTATGCCCCAAAGGGTGTCACACAATCATTTCACAAAAATCATTAAAATATCCTGTCATGCTCATTTCTTTAATCAAATAAGATTCTTTGCATAAATCGCAGCGGAATAATTCAACATCAATGTAAAACATGTAACACAATACATGTCAATCATTCAACAACAGAAATCAAATAAATTAAAACATCCCCTCCCGATGTTACATCTATCAGAGCATGACCCATAAGAACTACTCTAGACTCCAAGCAATTGCTTCTACTCAACTCATTTCTCGTTACCTGAAAAATAGGTGTAAGGGTGAGTATCTCAATCAATATAATGAGCATTATAGAACAATATGTAATGCTAAGTAATTAACACGTTAATTCACCCTAATCAAACCACGCATTCAGCAACAGCAATATTCGTTCAAACATCATACTCGACAGTAGATTCTCAACCATATTCAACATCAACAATATAACACACAATACACATATAATACTGGAATACATCCATTCATATTATATGCCATACATTTATTATGCAATGAGACTCTATGCATGCGGTACCGACTATTTGTGAACATATAGTTCAACCTCACCGTCCAAATCCAGGCACGGCTACCAAGCTCACTAGTCCCACTCATTTGAGACATAGTGACTCACTCACTAATTCCTCACCATGGGAATTAGCTACCACCCCAAATGGGCCATGAAATGCACGCTACTCACCTAGCATGCAAACAATCAACAACAGTCCAAAAATGACTAAACTCACTAATTCCTCACCATGGGAATTAGCTACCACCCGAAGGCCACAATATGCATGCTAATCACCTAGCAATGCAACATCAACAATAATCAAGAATAGACACATGCTCACACTCTAAGCCATAATACAGTCTATTCACAAATGTATACATTCACATCATCATGTATACCATCACACATCATCAACATAATTAATCACAAAAGCATATCATATCATGCCACAAAAGCAAACACAGTATTAGCACACTCTACTAATACCTATGCCACTCAAAACAACGGGAAATGATCCCTATCACATCATGCCTCAGCTAAGTCTCACTACTCAGCCTAAACAGTCAAAAACTGCACAACAGTAGCACAGCAAAAACACAATTCTGCCCATACGCGTATTGCCTCTGCCATACGCGTATTGCCCAAACCTGGCCAACTCATACGCGTAATACCCACTCTCATACGCGTATTGCGCGTTCCCTCGCCCAACTCATACGCGTATCACCTGTCTCATACGCGTATGCTACGCGTATCAATCTCCTATTACGCGTACCAACAGAGACCAATTCACGTTTAAAATGTCATCTTTCTCTCCCATACGCGTAGGCTTTCCCCCATACGCGTACCAACATCTCATACGCGTATTGCCTAGTGCCATACGCGTATGACCAGAAACCAGAACTCTCAGATCTGCAATGGCTTTTCTGCTACGAGTTCTATTCGATCTAACCTCCCACGGTTCAATTCTTACACAAAATCACTCCTATCGTCTTATACACTTCATATCCTGTTCAATCTCACAAAATCCTAACACTATTCCATCTAATTTCTACGGATTTGCTTCGATTTATCATCCAATTCCATTCATCAATCATTTTCACAAATTCACCATACTCATCCAATTCAAAGGTAAATTAAAGGTCTATCACTACCCATGACATATTATCATATAATACCCGTTAATCAACGATAAACCCCCCTTACCTGAGTTAATCCGGCGGCTTCCGAGCTCCAAGCTTCTCCTTCCTTCAACCTTCGTTCTCTGGCTTTTTGCCCTTTTCCACGTTCTGCCTCTTTTTCCTTTTTCACGTGAAAACAATAAACCTTTTTTACCAAATGGGACCTTTTTACTGATTTCCACTTTTATTCCAATTATAAAATAATAATCCAATAATAATAATCCCAATAATTATTATTCCACAAATAATAATATTAATCCAAACTTCCAATTATTCAATTAAATCAATAAATAAAATATTAATTTAAATTAAATAATTAGCTTATGTTAATTGGGGTGTTACACTCCTCACCTAGGAGAATCTGTCTATCACGACCCTACCCCAAGTGAGGATCCTGGTCTCAATGATAGAATGGATGAATTCCAGGATCAGTTTGCGGAATTACAAAAAGAGATAAAAGCTCTTCGTGGGAAAGAACTGTTTGGCAGAGATGTAAATGATATGTGTTTGGTTCCAAACGTAAGGATGCCAGCAAAATTTAAACTACCAGAATTTGAAAAGTACAAAGGAAGTTCTTGTCCACGGACCCATTTGGTTATGTACGTGCGAAAGATGTCAATGTACACCAACGACCAAAGGATGCTCATTCATTGTTTTCAAGACAGCCTTACCGGTGCAGCTTTACGCTGGTATATGGGATTAGACAGTTCTCAGATCAAAACTTTCAACAATTTAGGCGAGGCCTTTATCAAACATTACAAATACAACCTTGATAATGTGCCAGACCGAGATCAGTTGAGGTCCATGCAACAAAGAGAAAAGGAGACATTCCGTGAATACGCGCAAAGGTGGCGCGAAATTGCAGCACAGGTTGTTCCACCTATGGAAGAAAAGGAGATGACGAAAGTGTTCTTAAAGACTCTTGATACTTTTTATTACGAGAGGATGATTGCAAGCGCTCCTACAAACTTTACTAACATGGTAAACATGGGAGTCCGTTTAGAGGAAGCAGTTCGAGAAGGGCGTCTAGTCATAGAAGGAAGTTCATCTTCAAGCGGGGCAAAGAGGTACGGCGGTTTTATGAAAAAGAAGGAACAAGAAACTAATGCTGTGTCCTATAATCATCCAAGAAGGATCAATTATCCTTACCATTCCCAACACCAACATATAGCAGCCGTGACTCCAGTAATCACTTCCGCTTCAGTTCAAGTCCAATACCCTCAGCAGCGTACCAACCGCTTCCAACAGAATACTCAGTATCAGCAACAACATCAACCTCAACAACATCAACATCAGTTACAACAATGTCCACCACAGCAGCAAAGAAGAACCAATTTTGATCCAATTCCAATGTCATATGCAGAATTGTATCCAGCTTTGATCGCTAAAAACCTTGTGCAACCACGACCACGACCTCCTGTACCAGAAGTGCTACCTTGGTGGTACAAGCCAGAGGTATCTTGTCCCTTTCATCAGAATGCTCCAGGTCATGACTTAGACAACTGTTTTGCTTTAAAGTTGGAAGTACAGAAGTTGACAAGAGCAGGTATCCTGACCTTCAAGAACATGGGTCCCAATGTGAAGGACAATCCAATGCCAAGTCATGGTCCTTCATCAGTGAACAATATAGAAGGTTGTCTCAATGAACAGCGTGTTACGAAGATAGAGGAGATTCGGCAGTCTTTGGTTGAAATTCATTCTGTTTTATGTGCTCATGGTCTATTCCAACATGACCACCAGATCTGTGGTACATGTTCAGTCAATTCAAGAGGTTGTAGAAAGATTCAAGATGATTTGCAAGGCGTCCTTGATCAGGGTTTGATTCAGATTTCTAGACAAGTGAGTTCTCCAGAATCACAAGAACAAGAGGTGAATGTCATCATTCCTTGCTTCAACATTCCAGAGAAAGTAGAGATAGCTTATCATCCGAGGGAGCCAGTGGTGATTTGCCCTCCGGGCCCAATGCCTTACACTTCAGATAAAGCGGTCCCCTACCGCTATGCAGCAACTACTATTGAGAACGGTAAAAAGGTCGAGATTAAAACCTTAGCCTCAGTTACCAATATCGCAGCAAATAGCCGAATGACGCGCAGTGGCCGCGTGTTCGCTCCGCCGGTTATCCCAAGTAGAAATGTTGAGAAAGATCCAGTAGTCGTGGTACCAGTGACAAGAGAAGCAGAAGGGCAAACAAGCAATTCAACCCTTGACAAAGAAACAGATGAACTACTCAGAATTATCAAGCTCAGTGACTACAAAGTGGTAGATCAGTTGCTACAGACACCGTCAAAAATCTCGATCCTGTCCTTATTATTGAACTCAGCTGTCCACAGAGAAGCACTACTGAAGGTGCTTGATCAAGCCTTTGTAGAACAGGATATAACAGCAGAGCAGTTCAACAATGTTGTAGGCAGCATCACTTCGTGCAATGGCTTAGGCTTTTGTGATGAAGAACTGCCAGAAGAAGGAAAGAATCACAACTTCGCTCTCCATATCTCAGCCAATTGTCAAGGGGATTCTTTGTCTAATATCCTAATTGACACCGGTTCATCTCTGAATGTCATGCCCAAGTCTACCTTGTTGAAGCTAAAGTACAAAGGGGGGCAAATGCGGCACAGTGGAATTATTGTGAAAGCGTTCGATGGATCAAGAAAAACAGTCATTGGAGAAGTTGATTTGCCTATTGGTATTGAACCACACGTATTCCAGATCACTTTCCAGGTTATGGACATAGTGCCAGCTTATAGCTGTCTGCTCGGACGCCCATGGATTCACGAGGCGGGTGCCATTACATCCACGTTACACCAGAAGTTAAAATTTTTCAAGAATGGGCAAATAGTGACGGTTAATGGGGAGCAGGCTATGCTGATTAGCCACCTTTCATCGTTTAGTGTGATAGAAGCAGACGAAACGGCTGTTCAAACTCCATTTCAGGCCCTGACCATCGATGATTACAAGAAAAGTGAAGGTTCAATCGCGTCATTCAAAGACGCCCAGCAGATTGTCAAGACAGGTCCTACAGAAATGTGGGGCAAGGTGATAGAGTTGCCAGAAAACGTTAACCATGCAGGATTAGGCTTTGTTGATGGAAAACAAGTGCAGACTTCAGTGGTGCGACCTTTCAAAGATATCTTTCACAGCGGTGGGTTTATCAACATGGTAGCAGTTGAGGAGGATACTTTTGAGGGAAAGACAGAAGACGAAGGCCCCAGATTTGTGACACCAGGAGTAGTTATGAAGAACTGGACCGCAGTTGACATCCCACATTGTGTCCACATATCAAAGTAATTAAGCTTTTCAGTTTTCAAAAATCTTCCGCTTTAGCCCAAAGCGCGAAGCATTAATTTTGTAAAATGGGCACTTTTGTCAAAAACGTACTATCCATGAAAAAGACCTTTTGTGTTCCTATACACTTGTGTCCTTTTATCTTTTCAGCTTTTTCGGAAAATGGTAACACAAAAAAAAAACCTTAAAAAGAACACATTTTTGCATGTCATGGTCAGTCCTCTAAAAACAATTGTTTGTACAGGTTACTTAAACCCGTTGAACACAATGACATCATGCCCTCTCCCAACTTTGAACATTCTGTATTCGAAGCTGAAGAGGAAGAGTGGGATGAGATTCCAGAAGAGGTCGCCCGCCAACTTGAAAATGAAGAAGACACTATTTAGCCATACAAGGAGCCTTTGGAAACAGTCAACTTGGGTTCGGAAGAAAATGTGAAAGAAGTCAAAATTTGAGCATTGTTATCCCCACAGGTCAAGGAGCAATTGATCAGCCTGTTGAAAGAGTATGTAGATGTGTTTGCTTGGTCTTATCAAGATATGCCTGGTCTCGACACTGACATCGTAGAGCACAAGCTACCTTTGAAGCCAGAATGTCCATCGGTCAAATAGAAATTAAGAAGAACACATCCAGATATGGCCGTCAAAATTAAAGAAGAAGTTCTGAAGCAAATAGATGCTGGTTTTCTTGCCACTTCAGTGTATCCATAGTGGATAGCAAATATTGTGCCAGTTCCTAAGAAGGACGGGAAGGTACGAATGTGTGTCGACTATCGTGACTTAAATAGAGCAAGCCCAAAGGATGATTTCCCCCTGCCTCACATTGACATGTTGGTAGACAATACAGCAAAGTTTGACATATTCTCCTTCATGGACGGATTCTCCGGGTATAACCAGATCAAAATGGCTCCCGAAGACATGGAAAAAACTACATTCATAACACCATGGGGAACATTCTGTTATCAAGTGATGCCGTTTGGGTTGAAGAACGCAGGTGCTACTTACCAGCGAGCCATGACAACGCTCTTTCACGACATGATGCACAAAGAGATTGAGGTTTATGTGGATGACATGATCGCGAAGTCTCGTTCAGAAGAAGGTCACTTAGTGGATCTATTGAAGCTGTTTCAACGATTGAGGAAGTTCCGTCTTCGCCTCAATCCGAACAAATGCACATTTGGCGTCAGGTCAGGTAAACTCTTGGGCTTCATTGTCAGCCAAAAAGGCATTGAAGTTGATCCAGATAAAGTAAAAGCTATCCAAGAGATGCCCGCACCAAAAATAGAAAGGCAAGTGAGAGGTTTTCTAGGACGATTGAATTACATATCCCGGTTTATTTCTCACATGACTGCCACTTGTGAACCTATCTTCAAATTGCTGAGAAAGAGTCAGAATTGTGTTTGGACAGAGGATTGTCAGAAAGCATTTGACAGTATCAAAGAGTACCTCATGGATCCTCCTATCTTGTTACCACCTGTTGTTGGAAGACCGTTGGTTATGTATTTGACAGTGCTTGAGAATTCTATGGGCTGTATTCTGGGTCAACAAGACGAAACTGGAAAGAAAGAGCATGCCATTTACTACTTAAGCAAGAAATTTACTGACTGTGAATCACGATACTCCTTACTCGAGAAGACATGTTGTGCATTGGCTTGGGCTGCTAAGAGATTGAGGCAGTATATGTTAAGTCACACCACTTGGTTGATATCCAAAATGGATCCAATCAAGTACATTTTTGAGAAGCCTGCACTCACTGGTAAGATTGCAAGATGGCAGATGCTGTTATCAGAATACGACATTGAGTATCATACCTAGAAAGCTATCAAGAGCAGTGTGTTGGCTGAGTACCTTGCTCACCAACCCGTTGAAGATCACGATGATAATGAGGATGAGTTTCCTGATGAAGATGTCATGTTCCTAAAATCCAGAGATTGTAAAGAGCCACTTCCTAAAGAAGGGCCTGAACCAGATTCTCAATGGGGTTTAGTATTTGATGGAGCTTCCAACGTTTATGGACATGGAGTAGGTGCAGTCATTATCACTCCAGAAGGTTCTCATATTCCTTTCACGGCAAGAATTTGCTTTGAATGTACAAACGACATTGCTGAATATTGTAACACCTCAAAATTTGCCCTCCTCTCTTGGGACTGGCTTAACATATTGCATTGCATTTTTAGGTCATTAGTTATTGCATATTGCATATCATGTGGTTACATTGTGCAAGTCATCCTCATAAGTCTTGGTCAGAAGATAAGGGACTAATGTGCAAGCTAAGGTTTCATTGGACTGGTCACTAACTATCTGAGGGTGGTGGTCCAAATTAGGGTTTCATGGTTCTCAAGGAGATTGGTCTACATCTTGGTTGCAATGACACATCATCATCATCATGGTCTTGTTATCACCAAGAGATTCAAGGGATTGATCAGATACTTTGAGATTAGGGTTTTGACCACTGGTCAACCCTAATCAGTTGCATTGGGCCAATCAGGGCATGGCATGGAGATGGGGTCTACAATGGATATGGGGATCATTTCATGATTGTATTGAGCTTATGGAGGCTAGGGTTTCATCCTTGAGCCATTTCATCAGAGGAGTTTGGGGCTCAGCTTGATCAGTGCATTGCCAAATTCATCTATCAGTTGAAAAAGTCAACTGTGGTCAACTGTGCTTGATTTTATGGATTTGGAGGTGGGAGAGAGTTGGATATACTTCATGCATGTTGAAACAAGTTTCATTTGACATGTCAAAGCTCAAGAATGAAGAAAATAAAGTCAGAAGAAAAATTGCAAAAAATAGAAAGTGACTTGTAATGGAAGTTTCCAAAAATGGAAAGTTTTTCACTTCAAAATTACATGTCCAAAAAAGCTTCAAATGAAAATTTGTCCAACATGAAAGTTGTAGATCTTGCTCTCACCTTTCCAAAAAGTCCAAGAACTTGAATTTCCCATGTATGGTTGGCAAGTTATGGTCCATTCATTTTCCAAAAATACCTATAATTAAAGTGGCATAACTTTCACATGGAATGTCCAATTTGGGTGATCTTTTTGTGAGCAAACCCCATTTCACATGTACTTTCATGGTGTATGGTCCAAATTCATCAAAAATGGTCAATGCAAAAAGTCAAATTTCAAGTGGATTTAAGTGCATTTTTGGTGTGAGATAGTGAAATTGAGAAGTACAAGGCCAATTGACATGAGAACCATTCCAACACACTTCAAATATCATTTAGGACTTGTATGAACTGTCATGAGCTGTCATGGTGTATAATTGGAGAAGGGCATTTTTGGACTTTCATTGAAATTGCATTTTCACTAATCTTCCAAATTTTGCTAATTTGAGATTAAGAAGTGGATTAAGGTGGAGTATATATTGTTAATCATAATAGAATTTGTTAACACAATCACAATTCTCAAGATTTGTAACCAATTTTCCCTCCATTTTCTCTCAAACTCTTCAAGCTTCATCAAGCATTTTTGATCAAAACTTCATCAAATCTTCACCAAATTGAGTAATTCTTTTTGATTCATCTTCCACATACCTTAATCCACATCTGTTTTGGTGAATTCGTGGCAAAGACCTCAAGAATCTCAACTGTTCAAAGTGAGCATAACAATGGTGATTTGATAATTCTTGCAACTGGAGCTGTTTTGGATCGAGCTAGCTATTCCATTCAACTTCCTATACCTCAATCATCATCTGTTTGGAGCTTTAGCATCGTGAAACCTCAAGATCAAGCACTGCCTTCATCATTAGGTATTTTTTCGAATCTCACCATTGCTTAAATTATTAGGCGGTTTTTATAAATCTTTGGATGTAGATTAACATGCTATGCTTAGTTTTTGGTTTGGTTGATTATTGAGAGAGATATCACGATTTTAGGTTTGATGTTCATAACTCTTTTTGATCGATCCCCCTGCCATGGTTAGAGTTAGGGCAAATGAGTTACATATCTTGAATCCTTGTGGAAAGACGGTTCTATTGGTTATAAACTTGTTGATTTTGGTGAAGATTCGTTGTTCATCAAAAATCTGGAAATCTGGGCTTGTTCTTGTGAAGAACGATGAACAATTGTGTGTTTGATCCATATTTTTTGCCTTGCCATTTGAAATGTTGTTTGGCGCCACCATCAACCAATCAGAACACGCCCTGGCCACTAACTGAAACGGCGCCGTTTTGGCCGGTGTTTTAAAATTTACAAGATTGCCATTGTCTCATTAAATTAATTGTTATTTCATTTTTCTTTTTCATTTTAATTTCATTTTGATGCCATGACTTAGAAAATTCATAGAGACCTCAAAACTTGTCCAATTTTGGTGAGATTTTTTTTCATGATGATCATTGAGATGTGTAGAATTTAATGATGATTTTTGTGGATTTTTTGCATGTGTAGAAATTTAATTGGCCTAGGGCTTGGTTCAATGTGCTCATTTTGTATATACCATGCCATATCCTTCATGAAATGATGATACCTTTAAAGAAATTCATGAAATTTTTTGTGCCTGTTCTGGACATCTTGATGGTGATTTTCATGTAGAGTTTGTGATTTTTGGATACTTGGTGAAGGAGTTATGAATTTTTGAATTAAGGTGTGACAATTTGTGTCACACCAAGCTAGGTCAACTTCATGATTTTATTTAAAATGCTTATGGATGTTGGATTGAGACAATTTTTTTGCATAATTGAGCATTGATATGTCAAGATTACATGTGAATTTTGCTGGATTTATTGGTTGCATTTTCTAATTGATTGAATATTTTCTTCCCTGTGTGCTCATTTGGTAACTTTGTGTGACACATGTTGGTATTTTGTTTGTGAAATTCTCATAGTGTATTGGATGAAGGTGAAATTTGGTATGAGGATTGTAGACACATTATAGGTCATTGTGGTTTGAATCCCATTCATTTATCTTGTTGTGACACTGTTTTATGATTTTTGGAAGTTGATGTGTGTTTGGATACCATGTGTTGGCTTGTTTGAACTTGTCTGAACTTTATGATTTTCATTGACCTACTTCCTTTTGTCCAATTGAGATGAAAATTGACATGCTATACATTGAATGTGTCCTGTTTAGGTGTGAATTTTTGTGGAATTAATTGAATTGTTTTGATATGGATTTGATTGAGATCTTTCTGTTTGGACTTTTGGTGTTGCAAATGACCTAGTTTGTGATAAATTGTGCATGAAATGATAATGGTGAATGGTATGAGCATGGGACCAATTGGTTTTGTTTTTAATTTGTTTGAATGTGATTTAGGATAATTTTCACTTGCTGTTTTGATTTTTTTATCCCCTTTGGACCCTAGGCTTGGCCTAGTGGTCTTGTTTCTCACATTTGGTTTGGATTTTCAGGTTAAAAGTGCAAAAGGCTTAAGGAGAAAAATTCAAGTTGTAAATTGAGATTGTTTGATGTTGTAAACTAACATTGGTTTTGTGTTGTAGGGTTTGATGCTTGAGCTTGAGCTCATGGCTTGCACTTGTGTGCATTAACTTGTGTTGACTGTACAAATTGACTGTTTGACTTTTGCTGTTTACTGTTGATTTGTCTGAGTACTGATGATACTTGATTGATTTCAGGTACATTTAGTCGCTTACAGTTCTTTAAGAACTCGCTTGCTGCTGCTTGGTTTTATAAACCAGTTGAGGTAGACTCTCTTGTCTCCATGTAGTCTGGAAGACCTGGCTTGTTATTTAGCCAGGCAACTGTCTGAAGTCCTCCTTAAGAGGCGATGTTTGTGATTGTTTACTTTTGTGCCAAGCAGGTAAAGACCTCTATGAGGCAATTGGCGGAACCCAAGGGATATGCAATCTATCCCCCGCTATTCTGTTGAGTCGTCCCTCTTCTCACACCACTGTGTTGACGCATTGAGACATTAACCCAAGATCTTGTTCTGTTGCACAGTCGAGTCAGAGTCTTGAGCGTAGAAGGGTCCCTCCATTCTGGACCCACGCTCCTTTGTCTGAAGCTCTCCCTGGCCAGGGATAAGAGCTGTGAAGTCTAATCTTCACTCACCTTTCATCTGCTTCACCCTGACTCTCAATGTCAGGGTTAAGAGCGAATACTACCTTGTACAGATGACTTGCCTCGGCGGTCCACCCTTGTTTGAGCCTCACTTGATTGGATATAGTGTGTGCTATGTGAAATGTTTGTTTTATTTTGATTGATGCTTGCATGCTTGCTTTCTTCCTGGATAGGATTAGCTTGCTGTTGTGCAAGTAGGTAGAAACCATAACATAGGGCAATGATGCATGATAACACTAGGCTCGAGTACAGCTCCCTGGTAGTGTGTCTTCCCTTGGTTTCTGGCTAGAATTTCTTTCCGTTTCTGGGGAACTACATCGCCCTGATCCTCGTTCCAGACGAGGTATGTAGGCAGGAGACCGTGCGAGGTCTCTCCGGGCACTTTTTTTCTTTGTGTGTGTGTTTGCTTGTTAATCTGCTTGTGTGTCAGGATATGGACGTAAGCCCAGCGATTGGCTGTACATATCCTGATTGTGTTTGTTTGGTTCGGAAGCCGATGTAAGCCCAGCGATTGGCATTCGGGTTCCAGGTTTGCCTGTGGGTGTGTGTGTCTTGTTTGGCGTGCGTGAGCCGAACTACGGCAGCTCTGATTCTCGTTCCAGACGAGATACGTAGGCATAGGATGCGATGTCCTATCGAGCTCTCTTCCTCTTAACCCCACCTGTGTTGTCTTCGATGCGTGTGTGTGTATGGTGTTTTAGCAACCTTTTCTTTTCTTAGAGCGTGGATCCCGTCGAGTACGACGGACGTGAGGGGTGCTAATACCTTCCCCTTGCGTAACCGACTCCCTTACCCTTTCTCTTTGGTCGCGAGACCATGCTTTTTCCAGGTTTCTCTGAGCGTTTCCTTTCCCTATCTTGGGATAAATAACGCGCAGTGGCGGCTCTGTTTGTTTTTTTGTTTTAGCCCGCCGGTTGTTTTTCGCAGATGCGACAGCTGGCGACTCCACTGTGGACTTAGAAGTTGACATGTGCTGGTCCATTTTCCCTAAGCGAGTCCTTCCTAGCGTTTTAGGATAGTTTAGGTTGCTTGTTTTGCTTTATTTATTGCATTTATTATTCTAACCATATATATTTGCATAAATATTTGCATGCATCATACTATCATGTTGCCGTCCTCTGTGCAGGTGGTTCCTCTGTTTGGGGTGGGTGTTCTGAGTGGGGCTAAAACCCAGGCCCGAGTATACACCTAGGATTAGTGTGGTCTCACGTTCCTCATTTGCTTTATCAGCATATTGTTGCAACGTGACATACCACAAGCCAGACGAGGTTCATTTGATAGTGCTTTCCTCTGTGGGGTACTCCACTTTGGTTGAGTTACTTCATCTGAACTATTGACTCTGGTGACCGATCATTTCCCGGATCTTTGGTTTAGACGATCTTAAGGGAGCTACAATGGCACACCCGAAAGGGCAAACCCATTGAGTATCTCCGCCCAATTGTCGAGACTATTATCCGCCTTAGGATGACCTGTTTAGAATTTACCTGTGAGGGGAGGGTGATTCTTTCAGATGCATGTTCAGATGGTGACTGTGATGGTGATTATTGGTTCCGTGGATCAGAGCCGTATTTATGAGTCGGATTTATGGCCGTTTATTTCAGAGACGCTGAAATGTTGTCCGAGTTATTTATCAGTGGGGATCCGTTTATTTCAGGATTCCCCGGGCCGATTCAGAGGTTGTGGGTATCTGCTCAGAGTTTTGTCAGGTGATGATGATGATGATGTATCTGTCTGCCGTTTATTTCGGAACCCTTGAGATGGATTGGTGGTTACATTCTCCTTCAGAAGGTTGTGATCAGTTCAGTGGTCCGGGCTGTGGTTCAGAGCAACAGATGATCAGATGGCTTGGAGGATGGCAATGCATTGCATTCATTCATCAACATCATTACATTTTGCATTTACCTACATCTAACACATGTTTACCCATATGCAGGGACATTTTGGATCGAGATCCTGGTTGAGAGATTTCTGCTCAGAGATGAGGACCGGTTTGAAGCATGATGTTGCCTACAGTTTCTTTAACCCAGAGATTGACGAGCTGAGAGATATGATAGCATTGATTACACCCGACCATGTGGGGATGTTCAGAGAGGCACACGGTAGTATTCTGAAGATGGTTTTCAGACTCACAGACAGCGACAGGAGCGCCATTCATACTCTTCTCCAGTTTTATGACCCGAGGCTGAGATGCTTTGTATTTCCGGGTTATTTGTTGGGACCTCTGATGGAGGATTATGCTAGCATCCTGGGTGTTCAGATCCGCGATCAGATTCCTTTCTGTGCTATTAGGAGAGAGCCTGACGTCCTTGGGATTTCCTGTGCTCTTTATTTGAGTCCGGAAATGGCTAAGGAGGGTTTGAAGGAAAAGGGGAAATTACCGGGTTTTCATTTGAGTTTCTTGGAGGCAAAAGCCAAGGAATATGCTGCAGTGGGTAACTGGAAGACGGTTTGTGCGGTGATTGCTGTAAGCATTTATGGGATTATTCTGTTTCCTAATCAGAAGATCTTTGTGGACCATAATGCTATCAGATTATTCATGCAGAGAAACCCTATTCCTACTCTGATCGGAGATGTCTATTACTCGGTTCATAACAGAAACGAGAAGCGGCGTGGTGGTTTGATCCGGTGCTGTGCTCAGTTACTCTTCAGGTGGTTTATGGGGTATTTGCCTTCCAGAGGTGCTTTTGCTCAGCTTGATCCTTCGGTCAAGTGGTCCTTCAGGTTGATGGGGTTGCAGGCTGATGACATAGCATGGACTCATAATGGTTTGGCTGGACGGAATTTTATATATAGCTGCGGGGATTTTCCCAATGTGCCTCTCATAGGAGTTCAGGGTTGCATTAATTACAACCCAACGCTTCTTAGGAGACAGATGGGATTTGCTATGGAGGTTCCTCCCCTTGAGTGTGAGACTCAGGAGTCCTTTTATTTCCCGGTGGAGGGTAATCAAGCCAAACTGATGCAGGTGTCTGGGTCATGGCGTAACATTCAAAGGAAAGGAAAGGTTCCGTTTGGCAAAGTTAACTGTCGGTATTTTCCTTTATTTGATGATTGGTTGCGGAAGAGGATAGAGCTCACACTTCTACCATTTCCAGGAGGTGATCCTCGGTGTCCTATGATTGAGGGTCCGAGTTCTTCTATCAGTATGGAAGAATTTCTTGAGATGAAGAGGGCTAGAGATCAGTTGCTTGCGGAGAAAGCGGAATTGGAGATGAGTGTTGCTCGGATTCAGACGGCTAACCAGGAGATCAAAGTGAAGATGGAAGATCAAGACAAGCGACATGCCCTGGAAGCAAAGCGCTTTGAGATGGATACTGCCTACTATGGGAAGGTTAGTCAAGCCTTAGCGTCTTCAACAAAGGAGCACGACATCACCAAAGAGAGATTGGCTAGAGCTTCAAAGGTCATTGAAGATGAGAAGAGGAGGCAGATTCTCGTGAAGGATCAGAGGGACGACAGAGTCAGAGTTCTCATTGCTGAGTGGGAGGCCAAGCTGAAGGTTAAGGAAATGGAGAATGTGAAGATCATCGCCGAGAGAGATCATTACATTGCTGAGAGAGATCACTACTTCAGGCAGATGAAGATTCACCAGAAAGAGGTGGGGAGATTACAGCAGGAGAACACCGAGCTCAGGTTCGCCGCAGAGTTCGCGAGGATGGAAGATGAGATAGGGCCATCTGTGGGACCCTCATCCGGCTAGATCTTTCATTTGTATGGATTACCGTCAGGCTTGTTGACGGAATTCATTTGCTTGTATTTCTTTCCTGATTCTGGAGATTTGTATCTGATTTGATGTATGACTATGGCACTTATTGTGCATGTTGTTATGTGATGGTTATTTTCATTCAGTGATTGATCTTCAAGCTTTATTTGCTTTACCGTATGCACTCACACAAGCACACACATGGTTAGGGGATATTTTGCTGAGTCATATATCTCTGATCTGTATGATGAATCAAATGCTGAATGTCAGAATATTGCTGTCAGATTATTATTTGTCTCAATGAAGCCAGGATCAAGAGACAAAGTGTTCCTCCTGTGGATAAACACTGCATTCATGCATTGATCATAATGACTTGTGTTTTATTTTGCAGGTATCTGTTGCTAACGTGCTTGATTGTTTCAGGAATCATTGCTCGTGCTCGTAGAGCTGTACCTTTGCACTCAACTCGTCCTCACCGATACTTCACAAGGCGCAACACTCCCAGACTGATGGATCTTCCAAGTACTGATCTCCTCGAGCTGAAGGACAAGATGAACGAGCTGATCAACATCATGCAAGGCTTTGCAGTTGGTCAGAAGGCTCTGGCTGATAAGGTTGAGAAGCTCGAGCGGGCTTCTGCAGCAAACAGTGGTGTAAACCTGGATGGTGTCTCCAACCAGGGGCTGGGGTCCAGAGATGGTGGTAAGAGGACAACGGTCGGTATTGTAAATAATGCTGCTGGTTTCGGTGGTGCTGGTGGTCAACCCGGTCAGGGGCCAAATTTGAAGGATAGTCTTTTCCCTCCATTCTTTGGTGTTGAAGACGATAGAGAGGAGGACAGGGAGGCTGATCAGTTTTCAATGCATAACGAGCCTTTTGGTCAGTATAGTGCTCCACCTCAGAACAAGGAGATTCAGCTGCTGGCTGAGAAAATTAGAGCTCTGGAGAGCTATGCCACTCCTAGGGTGGTTAATATGTCAAACATGGGGCTGGTGGAGGGGATTGTGATCCCACAAAAGTTTAAAGCGCCCGCGTTTGACCGATATAATGGGAGTTCTTGCCCTGAGACTCATCTTCAGGCCTTTGTCCGGAAGATCTCAGCTTACACTATGAACCAAAAGCTGTGGATGTATTTCTTCCAGGACAGCTTGTCCGGAGGCTCACTGGAATGGTACACTAAGCTCAAGTCCTCAGATATCAAGAACTGGCAAGATCTTGGGGACGCGTTCTTTAAGCAGTATCAATTCAATGCTGATATGGCTCCGAGTCGTACCCAGCTGCAGGGTATGTCTCAGAAAAACAGCGAGGGGTTTAAAGAATATGCCCAAAGATGGAGGGAGTTGGCTGCTAGAGTGCAACCTCCGCTTGTGGACAGGGAGATGTCTGATCTTTTCATGGGGACCCTGCAGGGGGCATATGCTGAAAGGATGGTTGGTTGTCCAGTGACCAACTTTTTAGACATAGTTGTGGCCGGGGAAAGGATTGAGAGCTGGCTGAAGCTCGGAAAGATACAGGGTAGCGCCTCTTCTTCAGGGTCGAAGAAGCCTTTCAGCAATGGTCAGAGGAAGAAGGAGGGAGATACCAGTGCTGTCTATGCACAAAGAGGACCCAGTAGGGATCGTTACTTTCAGCACACTGCTGCAGTAACTATTCCTGCTGAGCAACAACAACAGCAACAGCAACAACCTCAACAACAGAGACAACCGTTTCAGCAGAGGCCATAGAGGGCCGGGTACCAAGTCAGGGGCCGAATGAATGACAGACAGTTTGATAGGCCTCCGGTGACTTATTCTTTTTTACTGAAAAAGTTGATGGATTTGGGGTTAGTACAGACCAGAACGCTGGCACCTTTGAGACCTGATCAAAGGCCAGCCAACTATGATGAAAATGCCAAATGTGAATTCCATTTGGGTGCTCCCGGACATAATGTAGAGAACTGCAAAGCTTTTAAGCACGTAGTTCAAGACCTGGTGGATTCGAAGGCAATCAACTTTGCACCATCTCCCAATGTTAATGCCAATCCCATGCCCGCGCATGGTCAAAGGGGGGTGAATGCCATTTCTGAAGAGAATAGAGTTGGGCTGTTAAGTGTGGATCAGTTGAAGACTCCTCTGGCTGAGGTTAAGAGGCAGTTGATGATGAATGGGGTCTACCCGGGTTGTAATAATGATTGTGCTGAGTGCATTGATTCTGTCAATGGGTGTCCATGGTTAAGGAAGACTGTCCAGGGTCTGATGGACAACGGAAGTATATTGATTGAGAAGAAAGCTGATTTGGGGAAAGATGAGGTCTCCACCATAACAATTTATTTTGATCCGGTGGATTTGTCTACTCTTGCTGAAGCGGCTCCAGTTACTATCACGGTACCTGGACCAATTCCGTACAACAAAGAGGATGCCGTGCCGTGGCATTATGGTGGAGAGATATACTGTAATGGGGAGAAGATAGATGACTAGATTGCAAGTGAAACCACTATTTCAAAGGTGGATAATGCCGGTCCCAGCGGTTTCACTCGTAGTGGGAGATTATTTGCTCCAGAGGCCCTGAGGGGAGGAGAAGGAGAAAAAGAGAAAAAAGAAAAGGCCGAGGCTTTAGCCAGGGCAAAAGGGAAGGCGGTGGTTAATGATAGTACTCCAGTGGTGACACCGGCGCCTGTGGGGTTGGATGAAAAACTTGATGATGATGCAGAGGAATTCTTAAGAATCATCAAGAAGTCTGAGTACAAGTTGGTTGACCATCTGCAGCAGACTCCCTCCAAAATATCCATTCTGTCGTTGTTGTTAAGCTCTGAGGGGCATAGAGAGGCTTTACTGAAGATCTTGAAGAAAGCCTATGTTCCTCAGGAGATTACGATAAATCAGTTGGAAACGGTCGTGTCTAATGTGCATGCCAGCCGTGGGCTGGGTTTTACAAACATGGACCTGACTGTGGATGGGAGAAATCATAATCGGGCTCTACACATTGCAATGGAATGCAAAGGAGCCGTGCTTTCGCATGTGCTGGTTGATACCGGCTCCTCTTTGAATGTGTTGCCAAAGAAGGCTCTGGCGAAGCTGAACTGTGATGGGCTGATTCTGACCCCGACTGATTTGATAGTGCGGGCATTCGACGGGTCAAAGCGGGCTGTATTCGGAGAGGTTGAGCTTCCTGTGAAGATAGGCCCAGAGGTGTTCAAGTCGACTTTCTATGTCATGGATATCCAGCCGGCATACAGTTGCTTGTTGGGTAGGCCATGGATCCATGCTGCTGGGGCAGTGACCTCGACTTTACACCAGAAGCTGAAGTATATCTAGGAGGGCCAAGTCGTCACTGTGTGCGGAGAAGAGGACATCTTTGTCAGCCACCTGTCCTCGTTTAAATATGTTGAGATGGACGGCGAGATCTGGGAGACGCCAAGCCAAGCGTTCGAAACCGTTAAGGTGGAGAATGCTCTTTTTGCTAAAGAGGAAGAGAAACCGTCTATATCTTCATACAAGCAGGCCGCTGAGGTGGTAAAGAATGGAGAGGCTCCTGGTTGGGGCAGAATGATGGATATCTCTGCGAAGAAGGACCGCTTTGGAGTGGGGTACCAGCCGAACAGAGGCTCGGGACAAGGCAGAGGGCGTCGTACGTCAGTCACATTCACTAGTGCCGGAATGCTGGATCCGGATCACATCTGCATGATGAGTGACGATGCTGACAGCGACTGCGACATGGACCGGTGGATAAAGCCGTGCGCACCAGGGATGTTTTTCAGTTAAAAGCGGTGTTCCCTGTTTTTCATTTATTTTTGCGGTTTAAAAATAAAAACAAAATAAAAATGGCAATGTTTTCATTTTTTCTTTTTTTAATTTGTCTCACGCCGGTTCTAAGCAATGCATGAATCAACATTCATGCAGATGCGATATCTCTCCGGATCTCATTGATAATAATCCTGTTACACCCTTGTATGACTTCGACAATCCAATCTATCTTGCTGAAGAAGAAGACGAAGAAGATTGTGAACTGCCAGGGGAATTAGCCAGGTTGTTGAAACAAGAGGAGAAGGTGATTCAGCCGCACGAAGAGCCGATTGAGATTGTGAACTTGGGTACCGACGAGGTCAAGAAAGAAGTGAAAATCGGGGCTGCTTTGGAGGAAAGTGTCAAGAGTAGAATGGTGGCATTGTTGAAAGAATATGTCGACATCTTTTCCTGGTCTTATCAAGATATGCCAGGGTTGGATACCGATATCGTTGTGCACAAGCTACCGTTGAGAGAAGATTGTCCTCCAGTGAAGCAGAAGTTGCGCAGAACTCGACCTGACATGGCCATGAAGATTAAAGAAGAGGTGCAGAAGCAGTGGGATGCTGGTTTCCTTGCTGTCACTAATTATCCGCCATGGGTTGCAAACATTGTGCCAGTCCCGAAGAAGGATGGGAAAGTGAGAATGTGTGTGGACTACCGAGATCTGAACAGAGCTAGTCCGAAGGATGATTTTCCACTACCTCACATCGATGTGTTGGTAGACAATACAGCTCAATTCTCGGTGTTTTCTTTCATGGATGGCTTTTCTGGCTATAATCAAATTAAAATGTCGCCAGATGATATGGAGAAAACAACGTTCATTACACCATGGGGTACATTTTGTTACAAGGTGATGCCATTCGGTCTCAAGAACGCCGGTGCTACTTATCAGAGGGCTATGGTGACTTTGTTTCATGATATGATTCATCATGAAATCGAATGCTATGTTGATGACATGATAGCAAAGTCCCAAACAGAAGAGGGGCATTTGGTAGATCTGGCCAAGTTGTTTGACCGGCTGAGACAGTTCAGACTGAGGTTGAATCCGAACAAGTGCACATTCGGAGTGCGGTCCGGTAAATTGCTGGGGTTCATTGTGAGTGAGAAAGGAATCGAGGTTGATCCTGCAAAAGTAAAAGCAATAAGAGAAATGCCTGAACCGGGAACAGAGAAGGAGGTTCGTGGTTTCTTAGGTAGATTGAACTACATTTCACGGTTCATATCTCATCTAACAACCACGTGTGAACCGATATTCAAGTTGTTGAGAAAAGATCAAACGGTCAGGTGGAATGATGATTGCCAAGCGGCATTTGAAAAAATAAAAGAATATTTGCAGGAGCCTCCGATTCTGATGCCTCCTGTGGAGGGGAGACCGTTAATTCTGTACCTGACAGTTCTCGAGGGGTCTATGGGGTGTGTATTGGGACAGCATGACGAGTCTGGTCGAAAAGAGCATGCCATATACTACCTTAGCAAAAAGTTTACCGACTGTGAAACAAGATATTCACTGCTCGAGAAAACTTGCTGTGCTTTGGTCTGGGCTGCTCGCCGACTAAGGCAGTATATGCTGGTTCATACCACTTTGTTGATTTCCAAGATGGATCCAATCAAGTACATTTTCGAGAAGCCAGCATTGACCGAACGGGTTGCGAGATGGCAAATGATTTTGACTGAGTATGATATATAGTATACATCTCAGAAGGCGATCAAGGGGAGTGTATTGTCTGATTACCTCGCTCAACAACCCATTGATGATTATCAACCAATGAAGTTTGAATTCCCTGATGAGGACATCATGTTTCTCAAATCGAAAGATTGCGAGGAACCAATCCCGGAGGAGGGGCCTGACCCTGAATCCGAATGGATTTTGATGTTTGATGGGGCCGTTAACGTGAATGGAAGCGGTGTTGGTGCTGTTTTGGTTACGCCGAAAGGATCCCACATTCCTTTTGCTGCCCGGCTAACATTTGAGTGCACCAACAACGTGGCTGAATATGAAGCTTGCATATTGGGGATTGAAGAGGCGATTGATTTGAGAATCAAGAACCTTGTCATATATGGAGATTCAGCTCTGGTGATAAATCAAGTTAACGGAAAATGGTATACGCATCAGTCTCATTTAGTGCCGTATCGAGATTATACGAGGAGATTGTTGACGTTTTTCACCAAGGTGAAGTTGCATCATGTGCCTAGAGAGGAGAATCCTTTGGCAGATGCTTTGGCTACTTTGGCCGCCTTGATTAAGGTGCAGTGGTGGAATCAGTTCCCTAGTGTTGAAGTAGGTCGTCTGGATAGACCGGCTTATGTGTTTGCTGTTGATACAGCGTCTGATGATGAGAAGCCGTGGTATTATGATATCAAGCGCTATCTAGAGACTCAAGAATATCCTGAGGGGGCATCTAAGAAGGACCGAAAGACTCTGCGGAGGTTGGCCATGGTGTTTTATCTGAATAAGGATGGGGTTTTGTATAAGAGAAATTTTGATTGGGTCTTGCTCAGATGTGTTGATAATAGAGAAGCAAGCCAATTGATGAAAGAGGTTCATGAAGGTTCGTTTGGTACCCATGCCAGTGGGAATGCAATGGTAAAGAAGCTGCTGAGAGCAGGGTATTACTGGATGACAATGGAGGCCCAATGTTTCAATTTCGTGCGGAAGTGTCATAAATGCCAGATTTATGCTGATAAGGTGCACGTGCCTCCAAATCCGTTGAGCTTAATGTCGTCTCCATGGCCGTTTGCTATGCGGGGCATTGATATGATCGGAAAGATTGAGCCTACAGCTTCGAATGGGCACAAATTCATATTAGTGGCTATTGATTACTTCACCAAGTGGGTTGAAGCAGCCTCTTATACGAATGTGACGAAGCAGGTCGTTGCCAGGTTTCTCAAGAGAGACATCATTTGCAGATATGGGGTTCCCGAGAGAATCATTACTGATAATGGTTCTAATTTGAATAATAAGATGATGGCAGAGCTGTGCCGGGAATTCAAGATTGAATATCACAATTCTTCTCCCTATCGTCCGAAGATGAATGGGGCGGTTGAGGCAGCAAATAAGAATATAAAGAAGATTGTGCAGAAAATGGTGGTAACTTATAAAGACTGGCATGAGATGTTGCCGTTTGCATTGCATGGGTATCGAACGTCGGTGCGTACATCTACTGGGGCAACTCCTTTCTCATTGGTATATGGAATGGAAGCTGTGTTACCCGTTGAAGTTCAGATTCCCTCTTTGAGAGTCCTGATGGACGTGAAATTGCAAGAGGCTGAATGGGTAAGGACCCGGTATGAAGAGTTGAGCCTAATTGAAGAAAAGAGGCTAGCAGCCATCTGTCATGGGCAGTTATACCAGCAACGGATGAAGCGTGCTTTCGACAAGAAGGTGCGACCTCGGGTATATCACGTAGGTGATATGGTGCTGAAAAGGATCCTTCCTCCTCAAAACGATCGAAGGGGCAAATGGACGCCAAATTATGAAGGTCCATTCGTGGTCAAGAAGGTTTTCTCTGGCGGAGCCTTGTTGTTAACGACCATGGATGGCGAAGATTTTCCATCCCCTGTGAATGCGGACGCAGTTAAAAAATACTTCGTATAAAGAGACCCGCTGGACGAAAAGAATAAAATAGTCCAGGCAAAAATGGGCATCCCGGCGAACCAAAAACAGAAAGAAAAGGTTCGGGCAAAAATTAGGGATAAAATGAAAAACTGTACACCCGGCAAGTCGAAAACCTGAAAAGGCGACTTGGGAAAAAATGGGTATCCCGGTGGACTGAAAACCTGAAAGGGCGGTCCAGGCAAAAGAGGGATTAAAACGAACAACTGCGTCTAGCATGATCGTTTGCGCTTTGGTTAAAGCATCATGGATAATACCCGGTAGGGAGCGATCAGAAGCGTCTTATTCAGAAGGCAGAAAACGGAGAGTCTGAGGACATATGGGGTGTAACCGAGTTGGAACTCGATGAGATCACGAGTTTCACATTGCCATTAGGATAGATTTTTCCTTTTGAGCGCAATTACCTCTTTTCAGGAATTGCTTCCTTTGTATTGCTCAATTTGAGCCACACACTTTTCAATCAATAAAAAGCATATTCAGTCAAATAATTCTTGTTTTTGTTTTTCATTACCGCTTTGATTGCAAAAACATCCGATTATTTTTGATAAAGAATCTTGCATTTTTAAGACATACAGGTCCCTTCCAATGCATGTTTATAAGATTGGAAGCTTGAAATCTTATTCGGAAGGTTGGGTGACCCAAGTGTTGAAATCTTGACACGCCTGGGGCACGGTTTTATCTGACGGTCTGTTTTGCAGGTGCTGTTAGGTATTTTCACTCACTTGCAGGTTGTGATGGAAAACAAATCCCCAGGGAGTCCGATCAGGGACGAATGAATATGAAGGGATGACGAAGAGACGTTGAGATGTACGACGATCCTTGGAATTAATCAAGAAGACTCTTCAAAGTCGAAAGATTGGAAAGTCTGTAGAAATTCCCCGCAGGGTCCAATCAGGGACGAATGAATGGGTAGAAAATGATGAGAAGACGTCGAGGCGTACGATGATCCTTGATTTTAATCAAGAAGACTCTTCAAAGTCGGAAAATTGAAAAGTCTGCATAGTCCCCAGGAGTTCGCTCTCCGTCGAGCGCGGAGCGATTGGGAATACAAGATGATGGAGCAGAAAAGGTCCAGACGAGTCTGGGAGTTCTCAAAAGTGGAAAGCTGATACGAGATTGGGAGGCGGATACCGTGGTTCGACGAGTCGACGGGTGTTCTGTACCAACTTTTCTCATTTCCCCAGCTAAGTCCCCAAGCAGAGTTGTGAGGACTAACTCCCTAGCAGATCCAAGGTCTGTGGATCCCCTAGCTGAGTCAGGATGGTTATCCCCGACAGGTTTAAAACGGTGTTCCCTCAGCAGCCAGGCCTGAAGGTTGCTATTCCCCGAGTGGAGCGGGTTTCAATGAAATATATCTCCAGCAGTGTTCATCCTACCAGTGGATTGGATGAGTTTCCGTAGCAGACTGATATCTGCATCCCCAGCTGAGTCGATTCTACCTATGGATTGCATGGGTTGTCCCCAGCGGAGTGGCATTCGCTTCCCTAGCAGGGTCAGGATGGTTATCCCCAGCAGGTGTCAGATCGATGCTTCCCCAGTCACCAGGCCTGGAGGTTGCTGTTTCCCCAGCAGAGCTATCTGTGAGCATTTCCCCAGTGAAGTCGCCAGGTATCTGTGAGGGTTCCCCAAAGCAGAGTCGGGATTGACATCCCTAGCAAGTCGAAGACTGTTGTATCCCCACAGAGAGCGTTGGTGGCTCTTATCCCCTGCGGTTTCCCGAGCGGATTGGGTGCAAAGGAGGTTCTTCCCCAGCAAGGGTTACCTTTTCCAGCAGCAGCAGTGCTATTCCCCAGCGGGGTGGAGATCGGAGTATTGACGAGTTCCTCAACGGAGTGACTCGTGCTCCCCAGTAGAATCCCTTGAGGGGGACGCTTTTTATGCATTCATCATGTAGAATAAGCATAGCATGTTGCATAGAAAAATAAACCGCGTAGCATTTCCATGATTATGGAGCATTACGCAGAAAAAGTCATTCATCATATTGCAAGCATAAGCTAGTCTCAAGCCGTGGTTATCGTTTGAGAAGTGGTTTTTCCCAAAGGTGAAGAGGTGTTACTCCGAGGAGTTTAGCCTCATGATTTAATCAAAGATGTTCCCCAGTAGTACGATACTGGAGGAGGATTTCTGTCGAGTAAAGATGGGAAAGGTTGTGCGATCAGCGCAATTCAAGCCGTGGTTACCGCTTGAAGTTTTGGTTTCGCCGGATGGTGAAGGTGTTACTTTGAGGAGTTTAACATCATGATGTCAGATCAACAATGTTCTCCAGTAGTGCGATACTGGATGAAATTTTTTCCGTCGGACGGAGATGGAAATGAAATCAAAGGACGTCACGCGATCAGCGCAATTTTCGGGGTTCAAATGGAGAAAGGGAAATGTCGAGACATTTTCTGGAGATCGGGGTCTAAACGGAGAAAGGGAAATGTGGTGGCATTTTCTGGAGATCGGGGTCCAAATAGAGATTGGAGTTGAAGATTATATCCAGGATGAGGTCCTTAGGATTATCTTCTGTTCATGTGTCACCTTAGACTTTGGCTAAGGCCAGTGGAAGTCGTTATGGGTGTCTTCTGAAGAAGAGATGCACATGTTACCTTCCTTTTGTGAAGGTGTACCCTCTGATATGTCGCCCTCAGAGTGGTTTGGTGTTATTTCCGACGTTGCCAGCGGAATTATCACGAGACATTTTCTGGAGATCGGGGTCCAAATGGAGAAAAGGAAATGTTGAGACATTTTCTGGAGAGCGGGGTCCAAATGGAGAAAAGGAGACACGAGGTGTTTTCTGGAGAATGGGGTTCATTATTTTGGCAAACAGGAGAACGGGGTTCAAATGCAGTGATCGGGGATCATTTGCGCCGAAAGAAAATTTTGGGGTTCAAGAAAATAAAAAAAAGGGGAGATTATTAGAAAAATTTCGGGGTTCAAGAAAAGCATAAAAAAGAGATAATAATCCCCAGCGGATGTGGTGTTCAGGCCATGGTTATCCCTGCGTTACCATTTATTTTGGTATCCAGGTGGATGTTGTTGTTTCGGTGATCAGGCCGACTTTCTCCGTTCCAGACGGATTGCTCTTTCGAGACTGCTTCTTTGCCGATTCTGACAGGCATTGTTAATTATTTCCCGTCAGAGTGCAAATTGTTCGTCTGTTCTTGGTATTCAATCACTCTTCATCCTGATCATCTGAAAGCCGAGGCTATTCATATCGACAGGTTCACAGTGGATTGAATAGGGGCAGCTGTAACACCTCAAAATTTGCCCTCCTCTCTTGGGACTGGCTTAACATATTGCATTGCATTTTTAGGTCATTAGTTATTGCATATTGCATATCATGTGGTTACATTGTGCAAGTCATCCTCATAAGTCTTGGTCAGAAGATAAGGGACTAATGTGCAAGCTAAGGTTTCATTGGGCTGGTCACTAACTATCTGAGGGTGGTGGTCCAAATTAGGGTTTCATGGTTCTCAAGGAGATTGGTCTACATCTTGGTTGCAATGACACATCATCGTCATCATGGTCTTGTTATCACCAAGAGATTCAAGGGATTGATCAGATACTTTGAGATTAGGGTTTTGACCACTGGTCAACCCTAATCAGTTGCATTGGGCCAATCAGGGCATGGCATGGAGATGGGGTCTACAATGGATATGGGGATCATTTCATGATTGTATTGAGCTTATGGAGGCTAGGGTTTCATCCTTGAGCCATTTCATCAGAGGAGTTTGGGGCTCAGCTTGATCAGTGCATTGCCAAATTCATCTATCAGTTGAAAAAGTCAACTGTGGTCAACTGTGCTTGATTTTATAGATTTGGAGGTGGGAGAGAGTTGGATATACTTCATGCATGTTGAAACAAGTTTCATTTGACATGTCAAAGCTCAAGAATGAAGAAAATAAAGTCAGAAGAAAAATTGCCAAAAATAGAAAGTGACTTGTAATGGAAGTTTCCAAAAATGGAAAGTTTTTCACTTCAAAATTACATGTTCAAAAAAGCTTCAAATGAAAATTTGTCCAACATGAAAGTTGTAGATCTTGCTCTCACCTTTCCAAAAAGTCCAAGAACTTGAATTTCCCATGTATGGTTGGCAAGTTATGGTCCATTCATTTTCCAAAAATACCTATAATTAAAGTGGCATAACTTTCACATGGAATGTCCAATTTGGGTGATCTTTTTGTGAGCAAACCCCATTTCACATGTACTTTCATGGTGTATGGTCCAAATTCATCAAAAATGGTCAATGCAAAATGTCAAATTTCAAGTGGATTTAAGTGCATTTTTGGTGTGAGATAGTGAAATTGAGAAGTACAAGGCCAATTGACATGAGAACCATTCCAACACACTCCAAATATCATTTAGGACTTGTATGAACTGTCATGAGCTGTCATGGTGTATAATTGGAGAAGGGCATTTTTGGACTTTCATTGAAATTGCATTTTCACTAATCTTCCAAATTTTGCTAATTTGAGATTAAGAAGTGGATTAAGGTGGAGTATATATTGTTAATCATAACAGAATTTGTTAACACAATCACAATTCTCAAGATTTGTAACCAATTTCCCTCCATTTTCTCTCAAACTCTTCAAGCTTCATCAAGCATTTTTGATCAAAACTTCATCAAATCTTCACCAAATTGAGTAATTCTTTTTGATTCATCTTCCACATACCTTAATCCACATCTGTTTTGGTGAATTCGTGGCAAAGACCTCAAGAATCTCAACTGTTCAAAGTGAGCATAACAATGGTGATTTGATAATTCTTGCAATTGGAGCTGTTTTGGATCGAGCTAGCTATTCCATTCAACTTCCTATACCTCAATCATCATCTGTTTGGAGCTTTAGCATCGTGAAACCTCAAGATCAAGCACTGCCTTCATCATTAGGTATTTTTTTGAATCTCACCATTGCTTAAATTATTAGGCGGTTTTTATAGATCTTTGGATGTAGATTAACATGCTATGCTTAGTTTTTGGTTTGGTTGATTATTGAGAGAGATATCACGATTTTAGGTTTGATGTTCATAACTCTTTTTGATCGATCCCGTTGCCATGGTTAGAGTTAGGGCAAATGAGTTACATATCTTGAATCCTTGTGGAAAGACGGTTCTATTGGTTATAAACTTGTTGATTTTGGTGAAGATTCGTTGTTCATCAAAAATCTGGAAATCTGGGCTTGTTCTTGTGAAGAACGATGAACAATTGTGTGTTTGATCCATATTTTTTGCCTTGCCATTTGAAATGTTGTTTGGCGCCACCATCAACCAATCAGAACACGCCCTGGCCACTAACTGAAACGGCGCCGTTTTGGCCGGTGTTTTAAAATTTACAAGATTGCCATTGTCTCATTAAATTAATTGTTATTTCATTTTTCTTTTTCATTTTAATTTCATTTTGATGCCATGACTTAGAAAATTCATAGAGACCTCAAAACTTGTCCAATTTTGGTGAGATTTTTTTTCATGATGATCATTGAGATGTGTAGAATTTAGTGATGATTTTTGTGGATTTTTTGCATGTGTAGAAATTTAATTGGCCTAGGGCTTGGTTCAATGTGCTCATTTTGTATATACCATGCCATATCCTTCATGAAATGATGATACCTTTAAAGAAATTCATGAAATTTTTTGTGCTTGTTCTGGATATCTTGATGGTGATTTTCATGTAGAGTTTGTGATTTTTGGATACTTGGTGAAGGAGTTATGAATTTTTGAATTAAGGTGTGACAATTTGTGTCACACCAAGCTAGGTCAACTTCATGATTTTATTTAAAATGCTTATGGATGTTGGATTGAGCCAATTTTTTTGCATAATTGAGCATTGATATGTCAAGATTACATGTGAATTTTGCTGGATTTATTGGTTGCATTTTCTAATTGATTGAATATTTTCTTCCCTGTGTGCTCATTTGGTAACTTTGTGTGACACATGTTGGTATTTTGTTTGTGAAATTCTCATAGTGTATTGGATGAAGGTGAAATTTGGTATGAGGATTGTAGACACATTATAGGTCATTGTGGTTTTGATCCCATTCATTTATCTTGTTGTGACACTGTTTTATGATTTTTGGAAGTTGATGTGTGTTTGGATACCATGTGTTGGCTTGTTTGAACTTGTCTGAACTTTATGATTTTCATTGACCTACTTCCTTTTGTCCAATTGAGCTGAAAATTGACATGCTATACATTGAATGTGTCCTGTTTAGGTTTGAATTTTTGTGGAATTAATTGAATTGTTTTGATATGGATTTGATTGAGATCTTTCTGTTTGGACTTTTGGTGTTGCAAATGACCTAGTTTGTGATAAATTGTGCATGAAATGATAATGGTGAATGGTATGAGAATGGGACCGATTGGTTTTGTTTTTAATTTGTTTGAATGTGATTTAGGATAATTTTCACTTGCTGTTTTGATTTTCTTATCCCCTTTGGACCCTAGGCTTGGCCTAGTGGTCTTGTTTCTCACATTTGGTTTGGATTTTCAGGTTAAAAGTGCAAAAGGCTTAAGGAGAAAAATTCAAGTTGTAAATTGAGATTGTTTGATGTTGTAAACTAACATTGGTTTTGTGTTGTAGGGTTTGATGCTTGAGCTTGAGCTCATGGCTTGCACTTGTGTGCATTAACTTGTGTTGACTGTACAAATTGACTGTTTGACTTTTGCTGTTTACTGTTGATTTGTCTGAGTACTGATGATACTTGATTGATTTCAGGTACATTTAGTCGCTTACAGTTCTTTAAGAACTCGCTTGCTGCTGCTTGGTTTTATAAACCAGTTGAGGTAGACTCTTTTGTCTCCATGTAGTCTGGAAGACCTGGCTTGTTATTTAGCCAGGCAACTGTCTGAAGTCCTCCTTAAGAGGCGATGTTTGTGATTGTTTACTTTTGTGCCAAGCAGGTAAAGACCTCTATGAGGCAATTGGCGGAACCCAAGGGATATGCAATCTATCCCCCGTTATTCTGTTGACTCGTCCCTCTGCTCACACCACTGTGTTGACGCATTGGGACATTAACCCAAGATCTTGTGCTGTTGCACAGTCGAGTCAGAGTCTTGAGCGTAGAAGGGTCCCTCCATTCTGGACCCACGCTCCTTTGTCTGAAGCTCTCCCTGGCCAGGGATAAGAGCTGTGAAGTCTAATCTTCACTCACCTTTCATCTGCTTCACCCTGACTCTCAATGTCAGGGTTAAGAGCGAATACTACCTTGTACAGATGACTTGCCTCGGCGGTCCACCCTTGTTTGAGCCTCACTTGACTGGATATAGTGTGTGCTATGTGAAATGTTTGTTTTATTTTGATTGATGCTTGCATGCTTGCTTTCTTCCTGGATAGGATTAGCTTGCTGTTGTGCAAGTAGGTAGAAACCATAACATAGGGCAATGATGCATGATAACACTAGGCTCGAGTACAGCTCCCTGGTAGTGTGTCTTCCCTTGGTTTCTGGCTAGAATTTCTTTCCCTTTCTGGGGAACTACATCGCCCTGATCCTCGTTCCAGACGAGGTATGTAGGCAGGAGACCGTGCGAGGTCTCTCCGGGTACTTTTTTTCTTTTTGTGTGTGTTTGCTTGTTAATCTGCTTGTGTGTCAGGATATGGACGTAAGCCCAGCGATTGGTTGTACGTATCCTGATTGTGTTTCTTTGGTTCGGAAGCCGATGTAAGCCCAGCGATTGGCATTCGGGTTCCAGGTTTGCCTGTGGGTGTGTGTGTCTTGTTTGGCGTGCGTGAGCCGAACTACGGCAGCTCTGATTCTCGTTCCAGACGAGATACGTAGGCATAGGATGCGATGTCCTATCGAGCTCTCTTCCTCTTAACCCCACCTGTGTTGTCTTCGGTGCGTGTGTGTGTGTGGTGTTTTTGCAACCTTTTCTTTTCTTAGAGCGTGGATCCCGTCGAGTACGACGGACGTGAGGGGTGCTAATACCTTCTCCTTGCGTAACCGACTCCCTTACTCTTTCTCTTTGGTCGCGAGACCATGCTTTTTCCAGGTTTCTCTGAGCGTTTCCTTTCCCTATCTTGGGATAAATAACGCGCAGTGGCGTCTCTGTTTGTTTTTTTGTTTTAGCCCGCCGGTTGTTTTTCGCGGATGCGACAAATATGAAGCCTGTATCATGGGTCTTGAAGAAGCCATTGACCTCCGCATCAAAAATCTTACTGTTTATGGTGACTCAGCGTTAGTTATCAATCAGATCAAAGGAGAATGGGAAACACGCCACCCTGGCTTGATCCCATACAAAGACTATGCAAGAAGATTGTTGACTTTCTTCACCAAGGTTGAATTGCATCACATTCCTCGGGATGAGAATCATATGGCGGATGCTCTAGCTACGTTGTCTTCAATGTATCAAGTGGGTTTTCCAAACGAAGTACCCAGAATTGTGATCAAGCGACTTGATAGACCAACACATGTGTTTACAGCTGAGGCCAATTTTGATGATAAACCATGGTACCACGATATCAAGCATTTCCTTCAGACTCAGGAGTATCCTCTTGGAGCAACAGAAAAAGATAAAAAGACTTTGAGAAGATTGTCAGGCAGTTTCTTCCTTAATCAGAATGTGCTCTATAAGAGGAATTATGACATGGTCTTACTCAGATGTGTTGACAAAAAGGAAGCAGAAATGTTGATGAAAGAAGTTCACGAAGGATCCTTTGGTACTCATGCAAACGGCCACTCTATGTCAAGAAAGATGTTGAGAGTTGGTTACTACTGGTTGACCATGGAATCAGATTGCTGCAAATTTGTAAAGAAGTGTCACAAATGTCAGATCTACGCTGATAAGGTTCATGTACCACCAACCTTTTTGAATGTGATTTCTGCTCCTTGGCCATTCTTAATGTGGGGCATTGACATGATCGGTATGATTGAACCCAAAGCTTCCAACGGACACCGTTTCATTCTCGTGGCAATTGATTACTTCACCAAATGGGTGGAAGCAGCTTCGTATGCAAAGGTGACAAAGCAAGTGGTGGTCAGATTCATCAAAAATAATCTCATTTGTCGATATGGCATTCCAAACAAGATCATCACTGACAATGGCTCCAATCTGAACAACAAAATGATGGATGAATTATGTGAAAGTTTCAGGATCAGGCATCACAACTCTTCTCCTTACCGTCCCAAGATGAATGGGGCAGTTGAAGTTGCAAATAAGAATATCAAGAAGATCATTCAAAAGATGGTTGTTACCTACAAAGATTGGCATGAAATGCTGCCTTTTGCACTACACGGATATAGAACATCAGTCCGTACTTCAACTGGGGCAACCCCATTTTCACTTGTATACGGTATGGAAGCTGTGTTACCAATAGAGGTTAAAATTCCATCAATGAGGATACTAATGGAAACTCAGTTGTCAGAGGCTGAATGGGGTCAAAGCAGATACGATCAGTTGAATTTGATTGAAGAAAAAAGAATGACTGCCTTGTGCCATGGACAGTTATATCAAAAGAGAATGAAGCAAGCATTTGATAGGAAGGTTAAGCCGAGAGAATTCAAAGAGGGTGACCTTGTGCTCAAGAAGATGATACTATTTCACAATGATTCTAGGGGCAAGTGGACTCCTAACTATGAAGGACCCTATGTTGTCAAGAAAGCCTTCTCAGGCGGTGCTTTAATTCTTACAAACATGGATGGTGAAGAGCTTCCACGTCCCGTGAATACAGATGTAGTCAAGAAATACTTCGCCTAAAAAATGAAAAGAACAGCTCGCTAAGTTGAAAACCCGAAAGGGCGACTTAGGCAAAAATGAGCGTCTCGGTGGACTGAAAACCTGAAAGGGCGGTCCAAGCAGAAATTAGAGACATAAAAAAACAAAGAGAATATTATCCCAGTAGATTGAAAACCCGAAAGGGCAATCTAGACAAAAGTTAGGGATTTCAGGCAAGTAACTGCATAACAGAGATAAGATCATTGAAGTATCAGAATATTTTCAACAGTTCTCCAACTTTCTCAAGGCTGCAATACAGGTCAAAAGTGGAAGAGAGAATGATGTCATTGTAGTTCAACGTACCCTTTTTCCACGAAATTACCATTTTCCAATTTATAAAGATCTATGGAATCACGCTGTTGGCTGATTACCATCCTATCAAATCAATTTGAGCCTTTCTATATTTCTTGGCACTCTTAATTTTCATTTCAATTTACGAAAGTTCTTTTACTTTGACAGATATGTTTTGAAACAAAAGTTTTGAATTAAAAATAGTTTTTGAAAAATATAAAGATTATTTATTTTGATTTGTGGACATCAATAAAAGGATTGAGACATGTGGTCCCAGTAATTCTGAAATCATGTGATTCCAACTAGACATGTTCATATTACTATCCTTATATGTATATGATGAAAAAATCTCCACAGGTGTCTTGGCAGTAATGTTTCTCCAGCAGAGGTTGTGATTCTGGATATCCCCAGCTATGCTTCCTAGTTTTCCTCAAGAGATCATGCAAGAAATATTTCAAGAAGTTTCTTCCCTTCACTTGGGGCATGAAGACTCCCCAGTTAATTGATCATGAAGACTCCCCAGTTAATTGATCATAAAGACTCCCCGGTTAATTGATCATGAAGACTTTGATCCAGGTTTTAAGTTACAGATTTGGCCTATGGGATTACTACAGGTATTTCCCTAGTAATTTATTAAGGAGGGATCAGCAATGTCCCCAGCAGAGGATGAGAAGGAAGATTTGATTTCCCTGAGCAGGAGTAATACAGAGGTCTCCATCCCTCAGCGAGTGAAGAAAGTTGATATTCAGAAACTACAGGGAATCTCCTACTGTTCTCTGTCCATTCAATAGAAGGATATGTCTCCTCCTCAGTAATGTTTTGTAGTAAAAGAAGAGTGTGTTATGCATTTTAAGCAAATTCAAGAATTGCAGGATTTCTCCTGAATTCTCATTTATATTCAAAGGTCAGACATCACTGTTCCTCGGCAGAGTCTCCTAGAGGAAAGATCTCGTAACCAGATATCAGACACCATAATCCCCTGCAGAGTCTTCAGATACAGAAAGTCTCCATGATAATTAAAGCAAAAAAATCAAGGATAGATTTCCCCTATATTCTTATTCCCTGAAAAGATACCACCTATCCCCAGCGGACTTTATCCCCAGCAGAGTCTTCCAGAAGAATAATCCCTTCTGCATTATCAGCAAATTCAAGAATTGCAGGACTTCTCTTACAATATCATCTTATTTCCAGAGAATAACACCTTGTATCCCCAGCGGAGTCCTCAGAAAGGTCCAATCCTCATATACCTCACAAATTCAAGAACCACAGGGAATCTCCTGCATTTTTGAAGTAGAAGGCATCTCCATTCTTCTACGGAATCCTCAGCAGAGACAGACTTTTAAAGAAACCTGGATATGGTGCTCTTGTACCAATTCCCCAGCAAGTCTTTGTACTACTCCCTAGCGAGTCTCAGTGCAAATCTCCAGCAAGTCCTTATGCAGCTGTTAACATTTTTAGTTATTCCTAGTTTTGTCTGTCCATCATGCATTCATTACTAAATATTCATGCATATCTATGACATATCATGCTTGCATTCATATGCACCTTGTTTCCTTGTTTATATTGTGGGTTGAGTCAATCTCTCCATATAGAGTATCCTCATAAACAGCAAAATACCTTTTATTGGTCATGTTCCCCACAGAGATCTATGCCTCGTGGAAGATGGTTGTTTCAGTTGTAAATCCTTATGAGTTCATTCCTCTTCAGTTGAAGTCTTGTTTGACCGTTTCATTCTAGTTCTATCCTAGTTTGAACCTCGTGTCTCCAGATAAAGCTCAGAAATTGCCGGTAAAAGAAGGCAACAATATAGTCTTTGTGACTCTCATTCAGTAAAACAGACATGACAGATATTGTGTCCAAGTCCTTTATGCCTTCATCTTTGAGTTGGTACCCGTTACAAACTTGAGTTACCTACATCCATGAGTGGTAACCTTTGTTATCCCTCGGATAAATTAATTACTATCTCCATCTACGAGTTGATAACATCCTCACAGAAAGTTCCATGGTTCTACCTGCAACTTTGAGCTGGTAGTGTGCTTTCGTCTTTGAGTTTAGCACAGATTCCTTTTGATTCCACCTTCGTCTTTGAGTTGGTGAAGTACCTGCAACTTTGAGCTAGTAATATGCATTCATCTTTGAGTTCGCACATTTTCCTGTGATTCCATCTTCGTCTTTGAGTTGATGGAGTATCTTCATCTATGAGTAGGGTATGTTTGATCCTTGTTGAACTAATAGTGTGCTTTCATCTTTGAGTCTGCACAGATAACTTCTGATTCCATCTTTGTCTTTGAGTTGATGGAGTACCTTCATCTATGAGTTAGGTACATTTTGTCCTTCCACCGTCATCTTAGAGTCGGTAATGATAAACATCTCCAGGAAAATATGTTCTAAATTCTTTTAAACACCTTTGTCAATGAATCGGTGGTTGCCTTCAACTTTGAGTCGGCATTTCTCTGTCTACCTCATCAATGAGTTGGTAGTGCGCATTCAACTGTAAGTCTGCACAATGATCCTTAGATCTGATTCTTCATCTACACCATCATCAATGAGTTGGAATTTGATTTCCCTAGCAGTGTTATTATCAATCTTTTGAAGCTTGCCTTCAACTTTGAGTTGGCATGTCCTGTTTACCTCATCAATGAGTGGGTAGTGAGCTGTCAACCATGAGTTAACGCAGTTCGATTCTTATTATGCCCTTGTTATACCTTCATCCTTGAGTTGGTATTCATCTTTTCTGTTACCTCCATCTTTGAGTTGGTAATGTACTGTCACATCAGTACTCTTGTTATATTGATCTTTTCCCACTTTCATCTGTGAGATAGTGATGTATCGTCAACATTGAGTCGATATCTCTTTTCCTCCTATTTTCCATCTATGAATAGGTAGTGAATCTTCCCCAGCTGAGTATTCTCAGTGTTTACCTTCATGCATTGAGTCGGTGTATGTCCTTCCCCAGTAGAGTTTGCACTCCTGTGTCTCTGTGTCTGTCTGTCTTTTGCATCATGCATACATGCATTTGCGGTCAAATTTTGTGGCGTTTGTCATATTTAATTACCTTACGCCATTCGATAGCCTCCGGCTATCTGGCCTAAGTTAATTAAATAGAGGCATCTGTCGCACCCCAAAATTTGACTTTGGCTTTGTTGACCACATCTTGATTAATCTCGTTGTCTCGTATTCATCTCAATTTCTTAAACTTCGCGTGACAACTGGTTTGATTAGGTTTTGTGTGTTTTCGTTGCTTACCGTGTTGTATTTCGTTGTTTTAGCAAAACCTGGCCGATATCGTTGCCTCGTATTTATCTCGCTTATCTCTTTTGTGCGTGGCATCGCTTCGATTAGGTTTTGTGCGTTTTTATCTATTTAATTGTTTGTTTGTCGGTATTTTGACTGTATTTTGAATATATTAGAGTTTTCGTATTGTCCGATTATTTGTGATTGTGTTTGTCAGCGTTTTCGTGATGTCGTGTTGATTTTATTATTGCCTAGGGTTGTTTATTTAATTACGTGTTGTGCCGTGTGATTTAATCGAGTCTGTTTGAGTCGTGTTGTTGATTTTACTGGTTTACCGGTTTACTGGTTTATTGGTTTTATCAATTTGTCTGTTTTGCTGTGCAAATTGTCATCGTTTTTATCGCATTCGTGTCGCTCGATTTTATCGTATTTTAATCGTGTGCCGTTAATATTATTTGTGCTTAATATTAATTGTGTTTAGTTGTTAATTAGTTTATTTAATTAGGATTAATATTATATTAGTTTATTATTATTATTATATAATATATAAATATATATTATTAATTTATGTTAGATATTTTTTAGGTTTCTTATTGTTTAAGTAATCTAAATATATATTATTAATTTATGTTAGATATTTTTTAGGTTTCTTATTGTTTAAGTAATCTAAATATATATTATTAATTTATGTTAGATATTTTTTAGGTTTCTTATTGTTTAAGTAATCTAAATATATATTATTAATTTATGTTAGATATTTTTTAGGTTTCTTATTGTTTAAGTAATCTAAATATATATTATTAATTTATGTTAGATATTTTTTAGGTTTCTTATTGTTTAAGTAATCTAAATATATATTATTAATTTATGTTAGATATTTTTTAGGTTTCTTATTGTTTAAGTAATCTAAATATATATTATTAATTTATGTTAGATATTTTTTAGGTTTCTTATTGTTTAAGTAATCTAAATATATATATATATATATATATATATATATATATATATATATATATATATATATATATATATATATATATATATATATATATATATATATATATATATATATATATATATATATATATATATATATATATATATATATATATATATATATGTGTGGTTAGTAAGAAAAAGAAAAGAGGGTGGATCAGTAAGGAAGAAACGTGTGGTGAGAGAAACAGAGAATTGAAAAGAAATATTTTTTCAAAAGCATTACCGTATTTCACTTGTTCTTCATTTTCGGTAACCCAAAATCGTCCCGATTATTCACCGAAACACAAAACCGATTTCATATCTTTGAAGTTCGTTGAGTCCAGATCACAAATATCCAAGGTTCATTTCATTCCGGCGTCGTTTCACCGATCAAAAGCGACGTTGAAGTCAGGTACTCACGAAGGCAGCCAGCACTGCGTCGGTGACGGTTTCCAGCTTTCGGTCGATCATTTGGACGATCAGAAGTTCATCCTCTTCACACAAGGTAATATTCTTCACTTATCTCTGAAATCGGCAAAGTTCCGGCTTGCCGACATGTGTTTTAATATATATATATATATATATATATATATATATATATATATATATATATATATATATATATATATATATATATATATATATATATATATATATATATATATATATATATATATATATATATATATATTACTTTTGTTTACTAAATGTTGTTTATCTTTTATTATTATTTTGCATATATGTTTTATTTAAATGTTAGTTAAATTAATCATTTGTTTAAATGTTTATTTTAATTAAATGTTTATTTTGTCTAAAGTAAATGTTTATATTGTTTTTTTATTTATGTTGTTACTAACCGTTTCGTTTCAGTTTCAGCTCGATTAACTCCACTAACTATTCGTAATACTAACTATTCATAGCTAACTGTGTTGTAATAATTTACTTTCTCGCATTTTTTATGTTCTGTATTGTGTGTTTAATCGTATTGTTCACGTTTTATGTTAAAAAAAAAAATCGAAAAATCCAAAAAAGAGAAACCCGATGCGATTCCAACGGTCGCCGTTTAAGAAACCCTTTTCACACACTCACAAGCTTACTCTTGGGCTTCCTTATAATGAACCCATTTATGTATTGTTTCAGGGTTTAGGCTCATTCAAATCTTTTGCCAGCTTTGGCTTTTCAGTTTAAAAACATTTTCAAAAGGACGTGTCAGTCTCGAAGCCTCCCGCCTAGGTCGAGCAAGAGATGGCATGACACGCCAATCTAAAATCAACAAAACAGACTTTCCCCTTTTCTTTTGGGAGAACTACGTGGATTCTGATTTCTCCATTGCGCCTTGGAGATACGTAGGTGTCGCATCCGCGAAAAACAACCGGCGGGACTCAAATAAAAACACAACACAGAGCCGCCACTGCGCGTTATTTATCCCAAGATAGGGAAAGGAAACGCTCAGAGAAACCTCGAAAGGAAATGGTCTTGCGACCAAAGAGAAAGGGTAAGGGAGTCGGTTACGCGAGGGGAAGGTATTAGCACCCCTCACGTCCGTCGTACTCGACGGGATCCACGCTCTAAGAAAAGAAAAGGTTGCTAAAACACCACACACACACACGCACCGAAGACAACACAGGTGGGGTTAAGGGGAAGAGAACTCGATAGGACGTCGCATCCTATGCCTACGTATCTCGTCTGGAACGAGAATCAGAGCTGCCGTAGTTCGGCTTACGCACGCCAAACAAGCAAACAGAAACACAGGCAAACATGGAGCCTGAATGCCAATCACTGGACTTACATCAGCATCCGAACCAAACACACACCAAAGGGCAAATGTGGAGCCCGACCGCCAATCACTGGACTTACGTCGGCATCCGAACCAAACACAAGATAACAAGCAAACACACACAAAAAGAAAAAAAAAGTGCCCGGAGAGACCTCGCACGGTATCCTGCCTACATACCTCGTCTGGAACGAGGATCAGGGCGATGTAGTTCCCCTGAAAGGGAAAGAAAATCTAGCCAGAAACCAAGGGAAGACACACTACCAGGGAGCTGTACTCGAGCCTAGTGTTGTCATGCATCATTGCCCTACGTTGAGGTTTCTACCTACTTGCGCAACTGCAAGCTAATCCTATCCAGGAAGAAAGCAAGCATACAAGCATACAAGCAAAAAGAGCAAACAAATATTCACAAAGCACACACTATAACCAGTCAAGTGGGCTCAAACAATGGGTTTGACTGCCGAAGCAAGTCATCTGTACATGGGTAGTATTCGCTCTTAACCTTGCCATTGCGGGGCTAAGGTGAAGCAGATGAAAGGTGAGTGAAGATTAGACTTCACAGCTCTTATCCCTGACCAGGGAGAGCTTCAGACAAAGGAGCGTGGGTCCAGAATGGAGGGACCCTTCTACGCTCAAGACTCTGACTCGATTGTGCAACAACACAAGATCTTGGGTTTGTGTCCCAATGCATCAACACAGTGGTGTGAGCAGAGGGACGACTCACAGAATAGCGGGGGATAGATTGCATATCCCTTGGGTTCCGCCAATTGCCTCATAGAGGTCTTCACCTGCTTGGCACAAAAGTAAACAATCACAAACATCGCCTCTTAAGGAGGACTTCAGACAGTTGCCTGGCCAGGTAACAGACCAGGTCTTCCAGACTACATGAAGTATAGAGATTCTACCTCCACTGGTTAAAAAACCAAGCAACAGCAAGCAAGTTCTTAAAGAACTGTAAGCGACTAAATGTACCTGAAATCAATCAAGTATCATCAGTACTCAGACAGACAAACAGTAAACAGCAAATGTTAATCTATACAGACAACACAAGTCAATGCACACAAGTGCAAGCTATAAGCCTAAGCTCAAGCATCAATCCCTACAAAACAAAGTCATGTTAGTTCATAAACACCAACCAAACTCAATTCAAATTGCCTTGAAGCAATCTCCTTAAGCATTGTGCATTTCATCCTGAAAATCCACACCAAATGTGAGAAACTAGACCACTAGGCCAAGCCTAGGGTCCAAAGGGGGAAAAAAATCAAAACAGCAAGTGTAATTTCACCAAAATCAAATTCAAACAAATCAAAAGCAAATGCAATTGGTCCCATGCTCATATCATTCACCATTATCATTTCATGCACAATTTAACGTCAATCATGTAATTTGCAACTCCAAATGACCAAACAGAACTATCTCACTCAAAAGCATACCAAATCAATTCAATTAATTCCACAAAAATTCACACCAAAACAGGACATATTCAATGTATAGCATGTCAATTTTCAGCTCAATTGGACAAAAGAAAGTAGGTCAATGAAAATCAAGAAATCCAGACAAGATTATTCAAGCCAATTCAAGGTATCAACATAAGCATCAACTTCCATAATTCATAAAACAGTGACAACATTTAAGAAATGAATGGGATCAAAACCATGATGTCCTATAATGTGTCTAGAATCCACATATCAAATTTCATCTTCATCCAATACCATATGAGAATTTCACAAGCAAAATGCCAACATGTATCACACAATGTTACCAAATGAGCATACAGTGAAGAAAATTATCAATCAAATGGAAAATCCCATAGAAAAATCCAGAAAATTCACATGTTATCTCAACACATCAATGATCATTCATGCAAAATTTCAATCCAATCCAACAATCATAGGTCATGCAAATAAATTCATGAAGTTGACCTAGCTAGGTGTGACACAAATTGTCACACCTAGATTCAAAAAATCATATCTCAATCATCAAGTATCCAAAAATCACAAACTTTACATGGAAATCACCATCAACATGTCCAGGATGAGCACAAAAAATTTCAATCATTTCTTTAAGAGTATGAGCATTTCATGAAGGATATGGTAAAATGTATACAAAATGCACACATGAACAAAATCAATAGGCCAATCAAATTCCCACACGTGCAAAAATTTCACAAAAATCACCATAAAATTCTACACATCCTCATGAGCATGGCACAAAAAATCTCACCAAAATTGGATAAGAAATGAGTGATTTATCAATTTTCTAAGTTGTGGTAACAAAATTGAAATTAAAATGAAAAACAAAATAGAAATAATAATAATTAAATGGATCAGTGGCATTTTTGCAATTATCATGAAGTACGCCAAAACGGCGTCGTTTCAAACAGACTGCACGGCGCGTTTTCATTGGTTCGTGAAGGCGGTAAACACAGAAATTCAAAAAGCCAAGCGAACATGAAGATCAAACGCACATATTCATCGTCTTCTCACCAACACATTTCCAGAAAATTCATAAAACTCAAGAACATCGAATCTTCACAGAAATTAACAAACGTATATCCATTGGAAAGGTCTAAGCACGAGGATTCCAAATATGTAACCAATTCATCCTAATTCTAACTGTAGCTCACGGATCGAGCAAAAACCTAAACACACATCCAACTTCAAAACGCGATTTCTTCCTCTACAGTTCACTAAATCAAAAACTACCTACATCATGATCATCTACATGGAAGGCACTACACAAGGCACATAACAATCGAAGCAAACATGATATTCGAAAACTCACCTTAAAGTGATGACAGTGGTGATTGCACGCGTTCCAGCCTTAGTTCATGTGAAACAGGTGAAGCAAATGGTGCAGGAAGGTGATTGGAACAGTTGTAGTGGCTCAGCAATGCTTCAATTGCAAAAAATCACAAAACTCCATGAATGCACATGCCTTGGACAGTCACGAATGGGAGGTTTTCTTGCACAATTTCCTCAAAACAGTTGGAGAGGAAGATGATTGGAGCACGAAGCAAAAAGAATTTTGGATTTTGGTGGAGAATTGGTTGAGTTTTGATCCAAAATGTGAAAATGAGATTCTTGAGATTCTTGAGATTTGGAGGGAAAGTTTGTTGTGAATTCTTGCAAATTGTGATTGTCATCAAATTCAGTTACAATTAAGCTCTTATACTTCCACTTAATCACATTCTTAATCATCCAATTAACCAAAATGAAATGTGATTAGCAAAAATGCATTTTACAAAGCAAGGGCAAAATGGACTTTTCACCTAGGGCTCTGTGACAGCTGTATGACAGCTCACACACTCTCCAAATTCCATTTGTGATGTGTTGCAACTTGTCTCATATCAATTGGACTTGTAATTCTCATTTTCACCATGTCATGCCACAAAATGCATTTTCAAGTACAATTCCAAAATGACTTGGTCAAATATTGAACCTTAACATGTTATGACAGTTGAAACAATTTCTAATTTGCATTTGTGAGGTGTTGCAAAAATCCCCATTCCAAAATTCCCATTATTTCTCAACTTGGACCATTTTGCCCTTGGATTTTTAATTGTACACTTGAAAATTGACTTTTTGCATTGACCATTTTTGATGAATTCCAATTATGCACCATGAAAGTACATGTCAAATGGAGTTTGCACATAAAAAGATCACTCAATTTGGACACTCCATGTGGAAGTTATGCCACTTTGATTATGGGTCATTTTTGAAATTGAATGGACCATAACTTGCCAACCATACATGGGAATTTCATGTTCTTGGGCTTTTTGGAAAGGTGAGACCAAGATCTACAACTTTCATGTTGAACAAATTTTCATTTGAAGCTTCCTTGGACATGTAATTTTGAGGTCAAAAACTTTCCATTTGTGGAAACTTCCATTACAAGTCACTTTCTATTTTTGGCAGTTTTTTGTCTGACTTGATTTTCTCCATTCTTGAGCTTTGACATGTCAAATAACACTTGTTCCAACATGAATGAAGTGTATCCAACTCTCTTCCACCTCCAAATCCATAAAATCAAGCACAGTTGACCACAGTTGACTTTTTCAGCTGATAGATGAATTTGGCAAGGCATGATCAATCTGAGCCCCAATTCTCTGATGAAATGGCCCAAGAATGAAACCCTAGCCTCAATAACCTCAATAAAACCATGAGATGATCCCCATATACATCATAGACCCCATCTCCTGATCATGCCCTGATTGGCCTAATGCAACTGATTAGGGTTGACCAGTGGTCAAAACCCTAATCTCAAGGAATCTGCTTCAACACTTGATGATGACAAACCATGATAATGATGATGAATCATTTCAAACAAGATGAAGACCAATCTCCTTGAGAATCACAAAACCCTAATTTGGACCTCCACATCCTCAGATGATTAATGACCAGTCCAATGAAACCCTAGCTTGCACATAACCTCTTCATCTCCTGATCAAGACTTGTGAGGATGACCTGCACAATGTAACCACATGATATGCAATATGTAATGCCTAATGACCTAAAAATGATATGCAATATGTTATGCTAGTCCCAAGAGAGGAGGGCAAATTTTGAGGTGTTACAGCTGCCCCTATTCAATCCACTGTGAACCTGTCGATATGAACAACCTCGGCTTTCAGATGATCAGGATGAAGAGTGATTGAATACCAAGAACAGACGAACAATTTGCACTCTGATGGGAAAATAATTAACAACGCCTGTCAGAATCGGCGAAGAACAATCTTTGAACAAGAAATCCGTCTGGTACGGAGAAAGTCGGCCTGAATACCGAAACAGTAGACCCGGATACCAAAATAAATGGCAACACAGGGATAACCATGGCCTGATCACCACATCCGCTGGGGATTATCATTTCTTTTTTTTTTCTTTTCTTGAACCCCGAAAATTTTCTTTTGCGCAAATGATCCCCGATCACTGCATTTGAACCTCGTTCTCCTGTTTGCCAAATAATGAACCCCATTCTCCGTTTTGAACCCCAGTCACCTGACGATAACTCGCGATCGCCAATGTGAACCCCGTCCTCCAGAAAATGCCGCAACATCTCCCTTTCTCCATTTGAACCCCGAAATCGCGCTGATCGCGTAACATCCTTGATTTTATTTCCATCTCTGTCCGACAGAAAAACTCATCTAGTATCGCACTACTGGAGAACATTGCTGATCTGACATCATGATGCTAAACTCCTCAGAGTAACACCTTCACCCTCAGGCGAAATAAAGACTCCAAGCGGTAACCACGGCTTGAATTGCGCTGATCGCATAACGTCCTCTGATTTCATTTCCATCTCTGTCCGACGGAAACATTTCCTCCAATATCGCACTACTGGGGAACACTGCTGATCTGACGTCATGATACCAAACTCCTCAGAGTAACACTTTCAACCAGACACTGACTGATGACTGGGAAGAAACTCGACGTTCACCGGACATCGAACGATGATGTTTACCAGACATCGAAGAATGATGTTTACCAGACATCGAAGAATGACGTTGACAGGACATCAAACAAGGATGTTTACCAGACATCGAACAATGATGTTTACCAGACATCGAACAATGATGTTGACAGGACATCAAACAAGGATGTTTACCAGACATCGAACAATGATGTTTACCAGACATCGAACAATGATGTTGACAGGACATCAAACAAGGATGTTGACAGGACATCAAACAAGGACTGGGAAATAACTCGACGTTTACTGGACATCGAATGATGATGTTTACTGACACCAAAGAAAGCTCGACCAGACACTTACTGATGACCGGTAGATACTGTTGCTCCAAAATCCCGATGCTGAACTCCTCAGAGTACCATCTTCAAACTTCCATCTCGCACGACAGAAATCTCTTCCAGTATCGCACTTCTGGGGAATACCGTTGACCCAACGTCACAATACTAAACTCCTCAGAGTAACATCTTCACCAACTGGAAAAACCCATTTTCAGATGGTAACCACGGCTTGAATCACGCTGATCGCGTCATGATGTTGAACTTATCCAAGTAACATCTTCACCATCCGGTGAAACCAAATATCAAGCGGTATCCGCGGCTTGAATCGCGCTGATCGCGTCATGATGTAAGTAACATCTTCACCATCCAGTGAAACCAAATATCAAGCGGTATCCACGGCTTGAATCGCGCTGATCGCGTCATGATGTTGAACTTATCCAAGTAACATCTTCACCATCCAGTGAAACCAAATATCAAGCGGTACCCACGGCTTGAAACTAGCCTATGCTTGCAATGCTGATGTTGATCTTCCAACCAGCGAAACCACTCCTCAAACGAATATCACGGCTTGAGACTAGCGTATGCTTGCCATGATGCATGATTGGCTTTTTCTGCGTAATGCTCCATAATTATGGAAATGCTACGCGATTATTATTTTTCTATGCAATATGCCATGCTTATTTACATGATGCATGTATAAAAAAGCATCCCCCTCAAGGGACTCTTCTGGGGAATACGAGACACTCTGCTGAGGAACTCGTCACTGCTCCGATTCCACCCTGCTGAGGAATAGCACTACTGCTGGGAAAATGCAACCCTTGCTGGGGAAGAACCTCCTTTGCACCCAATCCGCTCGAGAAACTGCTGGGGATAAGCACCACCACCACTCTGTGGGGATACACCAGTCTTTGACTTGCTGAGGATATCAATCCCAACTCTGCTTTGGGAACCCTCACAGATACCTGACGACTTCACTGGGGAAATGCTCACAGATACTCCGCTGGGGAAATAGCAACCTCCAAGCCTGTCGACTGGGGAAACATCAATTCTAACACCTGCTGGGGATAACCATCCTGACCCTGCTAGGGCAACGAATGCTACTCCGCTGGGGACAACCCATGCAATCCATAGGTAGAATCAACTCAGCTGGGGATGCAGATACCAGTCTGCTACGGAAACTCATCCCATCCACTGGTAGGATGAACACTGCTGGAGATATATTTCATTGAAACCCGCTCCACTCGGGGAATAGCAACCTTCAGGCCTGGCTGCTGAGGAACTCTGTTTACCTGCCGGGGATAATCATCCCGACTCGGCTGGGAAAGTCACAGACCTTGGATCTGCAGGGGAGTTGGCCCTCTGATTCTGCTTGGGGACCTCGCTGGGAAAATAAGAAAAGTTGGTACATAACACCCATCGACTCGTCGAACCACGGTATCCACCTCCCAATCTCGTATCGGCTTTCCACTTTTGAGAATTCCCAGACCCGTCTGGACCTTTTCTGCTCCATCATCTTGTATTCCCAATCGCTCCGCGCTCGACAGAGAACGAACTCCTGGGGATTATACAAAATTTTCAATCTTCCGACTTTGAAGAGTCTTCTTGATTAATTCCAAAGGTCGTCGGACGTCTCGACGTCTCTTCATCGTCCCTCGTCCCTGACTGGACCTTGTGGGGAATTTCTACAGACTTTCCAATCTTCCGATTTTGAAGAGTCTTCTTGATTAAAATCAAGGATCGTCGTACGTCTCGACGTCTTCTCGTCGTTCTTTCGTGCACTCGTCCCTGATTGGACTCCATGGGGATTTGTTTCATCAACAGCTTCCTCATCACAACCTGCAAGTGAGTGAAAATATCTAACAGTACCTGCAAAACAGACCGTTAGATAAAACCGTGCCCCAGGCGTGTCAAGATTTCAACACTTGGGTCACTCAACCTTCCAAATAAGATTTCAAGTTTTCAATCTTATAAACATGCATTGGAAGGAACCTGTATGTCTTAAAATGCAAGATTCTTTATCAAAATAATCGAATGTTTTTGCAATCAAAGCGGTAATGAAAACAAACAACAAAATTATTTGACTGAATATGCATTTTATTGATTGGAAAAGTGTGGCTCAAATGAGCAATACAAAGGAAGCAATTCCTGAAAAGAGGTAATTACGCTCAAAAGGAAAAATCTATCCTAATGGCAATGTGAAACCCGTGATCTCATCGAGTTCCAACTCGGTTACACCCCATATGTCCTCAGACTCTCCATGCTTTCTGCCTTCTGAACAAGACGATTGCCACTGATCCCTACCGGGTATTACCCATGATGCCTTAACCAAAGCGCAAACGATCATGCGGGACGCAGTTGTTCGTTTCAATCCCTCTTTTTCCTGGACCGCCCTTTCGGGTTTTCAGTCCACCGGGTTACCCTTTTTTGCCCAAGTCGCCTTTTTTCAGGTTTTCGACTTGCCGGGTGTACATTTTTCATTTTTATCCCTAATTTTTGCCCGAACCTTTCTTTCTGTTTTTGGTTCGCCGGGATGCCCATTTTTGCCTGGACTATTTTGTTCTTTTCGTCCAGCGGGTCCTTTTATACGAAGTATTTTTTAACTGCGTCCGCATTCACAGGGGATGGAAAATCCTCGCCATCCATGGTCGTTAGCAACAAGGCTCCACCAGAGAAAACCTTCTTGACCACGAATGGACCTTCATAATTGGGTGTCCATTTGCCCCTTCGATCGTTTTGAGGAGGAAGGATCCTTTTCAGCACCATATCACCTACGTGATATACCCGAGGTCGCACCTTTCTGTCAAAAACACGCTTCATCCTTTGCTGGTATAACTGCCCATGACAGATGGCTGCTAGCCTCTTTTCTTCAATCAGGCTCAACTCTTCATACCGGGTCCTTACCCATTCAGCCTCTTGCAACTTGACGTCCATCAGGACTCTCAACGAGGGAATTTGAACCTCAACCGGTTGCACGGCTTCATTCCATACACCAACGAGAAAGGCGTTGCCCCAGTAGACGTACGCACCGACGTTTGATACCCAGGATACAAACCTCGTACTCCACCACCATTGTTGGTGCATTCCAATGTCGTTCGGGCAATAAAAGCTCATTCACCTTAACCTCCCCATCAGACATCAGAATCCGTTCGGATTTGGGGTCAGGCCCCTCTTCCGGGATCGGTTACTCTCAATCTTTCGATTTGAGCACCTCGAGATGTCCTCATCAGGGAACTCAAACTTCCTCGGTTGATAATTCTCCACGGGTTGTTAGGCGAGGTAATCAGACAATACACTCCCCTTGCTTGTTTTCTGAGCGGTGTATCGAATATCTTATTCAATCAACATCATTTGCCCTCTCGCAACCCGTCCGGTCATTGCTGGCTCTTTCAGAAATCTACCTGATCAGATCCATCTCGAAATCCACAAAGTGATATGAACCAGCATATACTGTCTCAGTCGGCGAGCAACCTATGCCAAAGTACATCAAGTTCCCCGAGCAGTGAATGTATTGTTTCACAGTCGATAAACTTTTTGCTAAGGTAAATTGCATGCTCTTTTCGACAAGACCCGTCATGCTGACCCAATACACCTCGTAGACCCCTCGAAGGCCGTCAAGTACCAGATTAACAATTGCTCCCTCCACAGGAGGTATCAGAATCAGAGGTTCCTGCAAATTTTTCTTTTATTTTATATTTTTTTAATGCCCCTTGGCAATCAATATTTCACCTGACCGTTTGATCTTTCTTTTCAACAGCTTGACTATAGGTTCACACGTGGCTGTTAGGTGAGATGTGAACCATGACATGTAGTTCAATCTACCTAGGAAACCACGAACCTCTTTTTTTGTTTTTGTTCGGTTCAGGCATTTCTTGTTTTGTTGTTTTTTTTAGCAAGATCACCCCCGATTCCTCTCTTCTAATGAACCCCAACAGCTTACCGGACCGCACTCTGATAGTGCACTTGTCTGAATTCAACCTCCGTTTGAATTGTCTCAACCTGTCAAATAGCTTGGTCAGATCTGCCAGATGCCCCTCTTCTGTTTGGGACTTTGCTATCATGTCATCAACATAGCATTTGATTCCATGATGAATCATATCATGAAACAAAGTCACTCTGATACATGATACCGGCGTTCTGCTTCTCTAGAGGACAGACTCCTCTCCATGGTAGCTTGTGCACAACGTCATCAGTATCCAACCCTTGCGTATCCTGACATGACCAGGTAGAAGCATCCACATGCTCTTTCAACAAGACTACCATCCTGTTCTTGACTCGCCTCTGAAGCGGCCCTCATTTTCACTTCCTTCTGACCTCGGCGGTGCTTGGAATAGCAATCTCGCATCGCCTTCGAGCGGCTGAATCACCTTCTCCTCTTGTTTTGACAACCTGGTTAATTCCAGCAGATCACAGTCTTCTTCGCCTTCCTCTTCAGCCTGATAGATCGGTTTGTCGAAGTCATATGAGGTGTAACCAAATTGTTATCAATGAGATCCGGAGAATTATTTTTGAATTCGGAACGAGACAAATCAAAAAGAGAAAAATGAAAATAAACATTGCCATTTTTATTCGTTTTTAAACTGCAAAAATAAATGAAAAACAGGGAACACCGCTTTTTGACTGAAAAACATCCATTTATTAATGATGCAGAAATGTTGCAAATTATGAACATGAGGTGGCCCTTACAATGAACCATTACGTGTCGGGCAAAACGTATGGCTTTCATGCAAATAAAACTGAAAATAGGAAAACATTACTCTTCCGGATGAGTGACCCGGATGATCTTTTCAGCCTTCCAGTTCTGGACTTCCATCCCTGGTGCGCACGGCTTTATCCAACCACTGAACTTGCAGTCACTGTCAGTCTCTCCACCTACCGCACAGGCGTAATCCGAATCTTCAGTAATTGCACTCACCATCGCCTGACCATGTGCCGGCATGGGATTAACATTCACATTCGGAGATGGTGCAAAGTTGATAGCCTTGGAGTCCACCAGGTCCTGAACAACATTCTTGAATGCTCTACAGCCCTCAATGTTATGCCCCGGTGTTCCAGAATGAAATTCACACTGGGCGTTCTCATCATAATTAGGAGGCCTCTGATCTGATCTCATCGGAACCATCGCCCTCGGCTGAACCAACCCAAGATCCATCAGTTTTTTGAACAGAACAGCATATGTCACAAGCGGCTTATCGAAATGGCGATCAATCCCTTTTCCTCTCACCTGATACCCGGCTCTCTATTGAGGTGGCTGACGTTGCTGTCGTACTGACTGATTACCAGCAGGGATGGTTACCGCAGCAGTGTGCTGGTAGTAATGATCCCCACCGTGTCCCCTTTGGGCATACACATCATTCGATTCACCCTCATTCTTGCGCTAACCATTCCCGAATGGCTTCTTTGATCCTGATGACGGAGCATTACCTTGAATCTTCCCTATTCTCAGCCAACTTTCAATTCTTTCTCCGGCCACCACAATGTCAGCAAAGTTAATCACCGGGCATCCAACCATTCTTTCAGCAAAAACCCCCTGCAGGGTACCCATGAACAGATCAGACATCTCTCTGTCCACCAGCGGAGGTTGAACTCTGGCAGCCAACTCCCTCCACCTTTGCGCATACTCTTTAAACCCTTCACTTGACTTCTGAGACATACCCTGCAGCTGGGTACGACTAGGAGCCATGTCAGCATTGAATTGGTATGGTTTAAAGAAGGCATCGCCAAGATCCTGCCAGCTTTTAACATCAGAAGACTTCAGCTTGGTATACCATTCCAAGGATCCTCCAGACAGACTGTCTTGGAAGAAGTACATCCAAAGCTTTTGATCTGTAGTGTATGCCGAGATCTTGCGGACAAAGGCTTGCAGATGAGTTTCCGGGCAGGAACTCCCATTATATTTGTCAAATGCGGGCGCCTTGAACTTTTGTGGGATCACAATCCCCTCGACCAGCCCCATGTTGGACATGTTGACAAACCCCGGAGTAGCATGGCTTTCCAGAGCTCTTACCTTCTCAGCCAGCAACCGAATCTCCTTGTTCTGTGGCTGGACACTGCACTGACTGAACGGTTCGTTGTGCATAGAAAACTGATCAGCCTCTCGGTCCTCCTCTCTGTCGTCCTCAACCCCGAAGAAAGGCGGGAACAGACTATCCTTCAGATTATGCCCCAGACCGGGCCCACCACCAGTAGCAGCACCAAATCCATCAGCATTATCATTTACCATACCCACAGTTGCTCTTTTTCCACCGTCTCTGGATCCACCAAGCCCCTGGTTGGAGACACCATCCAGGTTAACCCCACTGTTAGCAGCTGAAGCTCGCTCGAGCTTTTCAACTTTGTCAGCCAAAGCTTTCTGACCAACTGCAAAACCCTGCATGATGTTGATCAGCTCAGTCATCTTGTCCTTCAGCTCGAGAATATCGGTATTTGGGAGATTCATCAGTCTGGGAGTATTGCGTCTGGTGAAGTATCTGTGCGGGCGTGTTGAGTGCAAAGGTACAGTTCTACGAACACGAGCAATGATTCCTGCAAAACAGCAAACAGGTTAATATGCATGAATACAACGTCTATACATATGAGGAAGCTTCTTTCTTTCGATCCTGGTTTCATCGAGACAGATAATATTTTGACAAATAACATTTTGACATCCAGATGTCTCTCAACCAGATTCTCAATCCATAATACTCCCCATATGGCTAGACGTAGGTTTGGTGCAGATGAATGCAAAATGAGAATGATGCAAATGAATGAATGCAATGGGCCATCCTCCAAGTCATATGATCATTTGCTGTACAGAAGCCTCTGATCTTTGAACTGATCACAACCATCTGAGGAAACATGTAACCATAAATCCAACTCAAGGGTTCCGAAATAAACGGAAGAAAGATACATCATCATCATCATCATCATCAAACAACCTCTGAGCAGATAATCACAACCCTCTGAATCGGCCCGGGGAATCCTGAAATAAACGGATCCCCACTGATAAATAACTCGGACAGCACTCCGGCGTCTCAGAAAGAAATGGCCATAAATCCGACTTATAAATATGACTCTGATCCACAGAACAAAAAGTCACCATCTGAGTCACCCATCTGAACATGCATCTGAAAGAATCACCCTCCCCTCACAGGTAAATTCTAAACAGGTCATCCTAAGGCGGATAATAGTCTCGACAATCGGGCGGAGATACTCAATGGGTTTGCCCTTTCGGGTGTGCCATTGTAGCTCCCTTAAGATCGTCTAAACCAAACATCCGGGAAATGATCGGTCACCAGAGTCAACAGTTCAGATGAAGTAACTCAACCAAAGTGGAATACCCACAGAGGCAAGCACTATCAAATGAACCTCGTCCGGCTTATGGTACATCATGCTGCCAGGCACATATTGACTTAACATGAAAGAGGCAACATGAGACCACACTAATCCTAGGTGTATACTCGGGCCTGGGTTTTAGCCCCACTCAGAACACCCACCCCAAACAGAGGAACCACCTGCACAGAGGACGGCAACATGATAGTATGATGCATGCAAATATTTATGCAAGTATATATGGTAAGAATAATAAATGCAATAAATAACACAAAACAAGCAACCTAAACTACCCTAGAACGCTAGGAGAGACTCGCTTAGGGAAGATGGACCAGCACAGGTCAACATCTTGTGATTCCCCAGCAGAGTCGCCAGCTGTCGCATCCGCGAAAAACAACCGGCGGGACTCAAATAAAAACACAACACAGAGTCGCCACTGCGTGTTATTTATCCCAAGATAGGGAAAGGAAACGCTCAGAGAAACCTGGAAAGGAAATGGTCTTGCGACCAAAGAGAAAGGGTAAGGGAGTCGGTTACGCGAGGGGAAGGTATTAGCACCCCTCACGTCCGTCGTACTCGACGGGATCCACACTCTAAGAAAAGAAAAGGTTGCTAAAACACCACACACACACACGCACCGAAGACAATACAGGTGGGGTTAAGGGGAAGAGAGCTCGATAGGACGTCGCATCCTATGCCTACGTATCTCGTCTGGAACGAGAATCAGAGCTGCCGTAGTTCGGCTTACGCACGCCAAACAAGCAAACAGAAACACAGGCAAACATGGAGCCTGAATGCCAATCACTGGACTTACATCAGCATCCGAACCAAACACACACCAAAGGGCAAACGTGGAGCCCGACCGCCAATCACTGGACTTACGTCGGCATCCGAACCAAACACAAGATAACAAGCAAACACACACAAAAAGAAAAAAAAGTGCCCGGAGAGACCTCGCACGGTCTCCTGCCTACATACCTCGTCTGGAACGAGGATCAGGGCGATGTAGTTCCCCTGAAAGGGAAAGAAAATCTAGCCAGAAACCAAGGGAAGACACACTACCAGGGAGCTGTACTCGAGCTTAGTGTTGTCATGCATCATTGCCCTACGTTGAGGTTTCTACCTACTTGCGCAACTGCAAGCTAATCCTATCCAGGAAGAAAGCAAGCATACAAGCAAACAGAGCAAACAAATATTCACAAAGCACACACTATAACCAGTCAAGTGGGCTCAAACAATGGGTTTGACTGCCGAAGCAAGTCATCTGTACATGGGTAGTATTCGCTCTTAACCTTGCCATTGCGGGGCTAAGGTGAAGCAGATGAAAGGTGAGTGAAGATTAGACTTCACAGCTCTTATCCCTGACCAGGGAGAGCTTCAGACAAAGGAGCGTGGGTCCAGAATGGAGGGACCCTTCTACGCTCAAGACTCTGACTCGATTGTGCAACAGCACAAGATCTTGGGTTTGTGTCCCAATGCATCAACACAGTGGTGTGAGCAGATGGACGGCTCACAGAATAGCGGGGGATAGATTGCATATCCCTTGGGTTCCGCCAATTGCCTCATAGAGGTCTTCACCTGCTTGGCACAAAAGTAAACAATCACAAACATCGCCTCTTAAGGAGGACTTCAGACAGTTGCCTGGCCAGGTAACAGGCCAGGTCTTCCAGACTACATGAAGTATAGAGATTCTACCTCCACTGGTTAAAAAACCAAGCAACAGCAAGCAAGTTCTTAAAGAACTGTAAGCGACTAAATGTACCTGAAATCAATCAAGTATCATCAGTACTCAGACAGACAAACAGTAAACAGCAAATGTTAATCTATACAGACAACACAAGTCAATGCACACAAGTGCAAGCTATAAGCCTAAGCTCAAGCATCAATCCCTACAAAACAAAGTCATGTTAGTTCATAAACACCAACCAAACTCAATTCAAATTGTCTTGAAGCAATCTCCTTAAGCATTGTGCATTTCATCCTGAAAATCCACACCAAATGTGAGAAACTAGACCACTAGGCCAAGCCTAGGGTCCAAAGGGGGAAAAAATCAAAACAGCAAGTGTAATTTCACCAAAATCAAATTCAAACAAATCAAAAGCAAATGCAATTGGTCCCATGCTCATATCATTCACCATTATCATTTCATGCACAATTTAACGTCAATCATGTAATTTGCAACTCCAAATGACCAAACAGAACTATCTCACTCAAAAGCATACCAAATCAATTCAATTAATTCCACAAAAATTCACACCAAAACAGGACATATTCAATGTATAGCATGTCAATTTTCAGCTCAATTGGACAAAAGAAAGTAGGTCAATGAAAATCAAGAAATCCAGACAAGATTATTCAAGCCAATTCAAGGTATCAACACAAGCATCAACTTCCATAATTCATAAAACAGTGACAACATTTAAGAAATGAATGGGATCAAAACCATGATGTCTTATAATGTGTCTAGAATCCACATATCAAATTTCATCTTCATCCAATACCATATGAGAATTTCACAAGCAAAATGCCAACATGTATCACACAATGTTACCAAATGAGCATACAGTGAAGAAAATCATCAATCAAATGGAAAATGCCATAGAAAAATCCAGAAAAATTCACATGTTATCTCAACACATCAATGATCATTCATGCAAAATTTCAATCCAATCCAACAATCATAGGTCATGCAAATAAATTCATGAAGTTGACCTAGCTAGGTGTGACACAAATTGTCACACCTATGTCGCATCACGCGAAAAACCGGCGGGAAAACAAGAACAACAGAGCCGCCACCGTGCGTTATTTATCCCAAAAGAGGGAAAGGAAACGCTCAGAGTAAACCTGGAAAGAACATGGTCTCGCGACCAAAGAGAATGGGTTCGGGAGTCGGTTATGCGAAGGGAAGGTATTAGCACCCCTACGCATCCGTAGTACTCTACGGGATCCACGCACAAAAGGAAGGAAAATGGTTGCTAAACACTGCTCAAATACTCACACACACTGGCTGAAAGAGACAAAAGAGACTGACTGAAACTGACTCGGCAGGATGTCGCATCCTGGGCCTACTTAGTCTATCAAGCATAGACATCAGAGTCGAAGTAGTTCGGACTGGGGAAACGACACATGCTCGCTAGGATATCGCATCCTATGCATACGTATCTCCTTGGACGAAGGAGAATCAGAGCATTCGTAGCTCGGCTGACACGCACACAAACAAAACAAGACAAGGGCAAACGTGGAGCCCGACTGCCAATCACTGGACTTATGTCAGCATCCGAACCAAAACACACACACTGGAACCCAAATGCCACTCGATGGACTTACATCAGCTTCCAAGCACACAACAACACAACAAGTTAAATAGGGAGTCGGGGACTCGAGCCTATAACTGTCAAGCACACACTCAAACAAACAGACAACAAATTGCTAAGGAGTCAGGCACTCGAGCCTAGCAACTGTCAAACAACACACACAAAAAGAAAAAAAAGGGCGCCCGGAGAGATCAGCTCATCTCCTGCCTACGTACCTCATCTGGTATGAGGATCAGGGCGACGTAGTTCCCCTACGGAGGGATAAAGGACTAGCCTAACCAGATAACAGAGGGAGACACAACTAGGGAGACTACGACTCGAGCCTAGATGTTATCATGCAAAATCATCCCTAAGTTAAGGTTTCTAGCTAACTGGCACAGGGCGCCAGCCTATCCTAGACATGACTTGCACAGGAAGCAAGCCACACACACACTTAACTCGCACAGGAAGCAAGCCAAGCAAAACCTAACTTGCACAGGAAGCAAGTCTAAACTAACCCTAACTTGCACAGGAAGCAAGTCAAACAATCCTAACTTGCACAGGAAGCAAGTCAAACAATCCTAACTTGCACAGGAAGCAAGTCAAACAATCCTAACTTGCACAGGAAGCAAGTCAAACATACAAGCATAGATAGCACACACTATACACAAGCAAGTGGCTCAAACAAGGGTTAGGTTTTAGTCGAGGGGTCATATCAACCTCAACAAACAAACCTCTGGAACTGGGTAGAATGTTGCTCTTAACCTTGCCATTGAGGGGCTAAGGTGAAGCAGATGAAAGGAGATGAGGGGTGTGCCTCATTGCTCTTATCCCTGGCCAGAGAGAGCATTTGACAAGAATGTGTGGGTTCAGAAAGTGGGAACCCTTCTACACATTTAAAACTGACTCAACTGTACAATTGTACAAGATCTTGGGTTTTTATCTGTAATGCATCAACACAGTGGTGTGAGCAAAGCAGATGACACACTGAATAGCAGGGGATAGGTTGCATATCCCTTGGGTTCTGCCAATTGCCTCTTCACTTAGGAGGTCTTTGACTCTATGCAAGGACAAAATTAAACAATCACAAACATTGCCTCTTAAGGAGGACTTCAGACAGTTGCCTGGCCAAGTAACAGACCAGGTCTTCCAGACTACATGAAGATAGAAAGGTATACCTCAATGCAAATTGCTTATCAAGCAAAGCAAAGCAAAGTTCACAAGGAACTAAAAGCAACTAAAGTACCTGAAATCAGTCAAGCACAGTTAGTATACAAGTCACAGTTAAATCAAAATGAAACAGATGTCAACCAATCAACACAAGCAAGTGAATGTGCAAGGCACAAGGCTTAAGGCATGTGAGCCAAGCCACCTACAAAACATAACATGTTAGACAATGATATTTAAGCAAGCTCAATCAAAAAGAATTGGTCTCATTGGTCATTTGTTGGTCAACCTGAAAACACAAGCTCAAAAGTGAGTAACAGGACCACTAGGACAAGCCTAGGGTCAAAAATGAATGAAAAAGTCAAAACAGCAAGCAATGCCCAATCAAAGTCAAGTTTAAACATTCAAGAAACAAACTTAATTGGGTTCACATTCATATCAATCACCATCATCATTTCATGAACAATTTAGGTCAAGGTATAGCAAACAGAAGCTCATAGAAGTCAACAGCAAAACTTAACTCAAAAGCAATCTTAAACATTTCCAAAAATCATCAAATAAATCATGACCAATCACAACCCACAGCATGGTAAGCATGTCAAATTTCATCTCATTTGGACAAGTGGAAGGCAGTCAATGAAAATCAGAAAGTCAAAGCAATTTTGAACATGCTCAATGAAGTCAACCAAACATGCATCAACTTAGACAAATCATAAATCAGAGATGGTGTATGATAAAAGAATGGTACTAAAACCATGGCAAAGCTTAGGATGTCTAGTTATCTCATGTAAAATTTCATGTCCATCTAATAATGTATGAGAATTTCACAAATGAAATGGGAACAAGTGTCACAAGAAGTCAACATTTGACTAAGCAGGGGAGAAAATCTCAAACAATTAGGAAATGCCACAAATAATTCCAAGAAAATTCACATGTAAGCTAGACATACAAGAGTAGGTTCATGCAAAAAATCAGATCAATTGGAGGTCAAGAAGCATGGTAATGAAAATCATGAAGTTGGACATCAATGGTGTGACACAAATTGTCACACCCTAATTCAAAAAATCATAACTCACAAACCACAAATGATAAATTCACAAACTCTACACCAAAATCACTATGAGTGTGTCTAGTTTAAGCACAAAAAATTTGGGAGCCATTGGATAAAGTATCATCATTTCACAAATGTTTTGGCAAAGTGTACAAAAATTGGTCACATGTCACAAACCCTAGCACCATTTATAATTCGACCATCCAAAAAATCAATAAAAATCATGATAAAAAAGTAGAGATTCAGATGAACACAATGCAAAAATTCCCAATGAATTTGGAATTAAAATGAACAAGTCATGATTTTTGCAAGTTTGTGGAACAAAGTGAAATAATGTGTGAAATTAAAATGAATTAATTGGATTAATTAAAGGAGAATGGCACTTTTGTAATTTTGGGATTCATTAAACGGGACGACGCCGTTTTGGAGCATGGAACGAAATGTTCCTATTGGCTGAGGCGCGGGTACAGTAACAACAGCATGCCAAAACAGAAAAACAAAGCAAACGCGTTCTGGGCTGAAGCTTAGGGTTTGCTACAGTGGTGTTCATCACCATTGATGAACATTTTTTCCAGAAACAAGAAATGTGCATACCATCGTGACCATCAAGCCATGTACAACAACAAACCAACAACCATTAACCCTAAATCATGCTGAAATGGAAGCATCATGCAAAATAAAGTTTAACAACCAAACTTAAATTCCAATTTTCTCTCTCGATAATCAACCATTTTCAAAACTACAACAATCAATGAGCTCAGCATGGCAAGATCTTCATGAAGCATATCATAATTTTGGAAAAGGTTGAGGTCGAAAACTCACCTAATTTGTAGAACAGAAGGAGAAACAGTGTTGTTTTGTCTTTTAATGGTGAAACAGATGTTCTATAGTCCTCCACATGATGGTTGGTGAAGGTTGCTTGGCTTGAAACAACTTGCAGTAACTTTAAAAAAGCTCTGCCATGGATGAGATGTGAAGAAAAACAGAACTCGAAAGATGGTTACAGCTGAGGAATAGTGGTTGGAACAGATTCACAAGGCTGTTTAGATGTTGTTTTAGGCAAGGCAATGTCAAACTCTTTGGAAGTTTTGGACAGCTTTTGAGAAATGGCCAAAATGAAGCCTTTTGAGAGAATGTGAAGTTCTGTCTTGAATGTGCTTGATGGCTGCTAGTTAGGGGTTTCATTTGACAGAAAATGAGGAAAAGATCTGCTGTTTGATGGTACAAAGCATGGTCCATGGATATGTGGGATAGATTTGGTGAATAAGTGTACTTTCTTTCCAAATTCCAAGCAACTAGGTATGGATACATGTACTGCATAAAAATGACTTTGCAACATGTCTCAAATGCATTTTCAGATCATATTTGGATAGTAGGAATGGTGGGAAATGATTAATTTGAAAAGTCAAAATTCCACTCACTTGAATTTAATTCATGCAAGTCCAAAAATGCCATTTTGATTGGTGAAGTTTTGGTACATGAAAGTTACATTTTTGGAAAGAGGGGATCAAATGTGACTTGTAGGAAAAAACCCACCCAAATTGGCCAAATGGTTTGAGAGATATGGCCTTTTGAAGTTCAAGAATTTTTGAAAATGAATTGATCATAACTTGCCAACCATACATGGGAATTGAGTGTTCTTGGGCTTTTTGGAAATGGGAGGACAAGATCTTCAACTTTCATGTTGGGCAAAAATTAATTTGAAGCTTGTATCATGATGTAAGTTTGAGGATCAAGACTTTCCATTTTTGGTAAGTTTCAGTTACAGGTCCAGTTTCCATTTTTGGAAATTTCTGATCTGGCTTCAAATTCTTCCATGATGGTGTTTGACATGATATATGAGGACTATATGGACATGAATGAGACCTCTCAAACCAATTTCCATCATCAAATCACTGATTAAATGGACAGTTGACCAACAGTTGACTTTTAGGGTTTTTGACTGACTGTGCATTGACTGATGACTTCTGAACATCCAATCCTTGACCAAAACACTTCAAATGGATCCTCAAGTCATGTGAACATGTTGGACCAACCCTAAGGCCTTGGCTCCTTGAGAATTATGCTTGCTTGCTTGGTTGACTGATCTCCTGATCAGTTTGACCTAATTTCTTGATTGGCTTGCACTTGAGGCAAAAGAGGCAATGCAATGCTATGCAATGGACCATGATATGCTATGACCTAATATGAAAATGTATGTACAATGATGGGTGCAAATTTGAGGTGCTACAGCTGCCCCTATTCAATCAGCTGGGAACCCGAATGGATGAGAGCAACGACTGTCAGACTTTCAGGGTAAACAGGGATTGAATACCAAGAACCGTAGAATTTGCACAATACAGGGATCCACCAATGGAAACGTCCACTGGGATTTGATATTCATTACTGGGTATATATTTTTTTTGGTCTTGTTTTCAAAGGGTACGGCCACATCCAGACATCACAACGATGGTGAATGGGAACAACAATCACAACTAGATGCCAACGGACAACTAGGAAAAAAAAAAAAAAAAAAAAAACTCAACGTTTACCGAGACCAACGGAGAGGTAACCAGACATTAGTGAATGACTGGAAGGGATACAACCATACGTCAACGGACGAAATGGGAAAAACTCACCGTTTACCAAGACCAACAGAGAGGTAAACAACTGGGGATGACCAGGAAAAATTCGGCGTTTATCGAAACCAACGGAGAGGTAACCAGACATTAATGAATGACTGGGAGGACTCGACCAGACATCAACGGATGAATGGGAGAAAACTCGACGTTTACAGACATCGGAAGATGATGTTTACAGACACCAAAAGGATCGACCAGACATTTACAGATGAATGGGAATACTCGACGTTTACAGACATCGAAAGATGATGTTTACAGACACCAAAAAGATCGACCAGACATTTACTGATGAATGGGAATACTCGACGTTTACAGACATCGAAAGATGATGTTTACAGACACCAAAAAGATCGACCAGACATTTACTGATGAATGGGAATACTCGACGTTTACAGACATCGAAAGATGATGTTTACAGACACCAAAAAGATCGACCAGACATTTACAGATGAATGGGAATAAGAGAAACACAACCAGACGTCAACGGACGACTGGGAAAAACTCGTCGTTTATCGAAACCAACGGAGAGGTAAGTCCACATGGGGAGGGTACAACTAGACATCACCGGATGACTAGGAAGAACTCGACGTTTATTGACACCAACGGAGAGGAGGAAACTCTTCTGGGAGAGTGAACACATCCAAATTACCAACGGATGATCGGGAAAAACTCGACATTTATCGACACCAACGGAGAGGAGGAATCTTCACTAGGGGAGGGACGACGTTACGAACATCGAAAGATGATGTTTACAGACATCAAAGAAGACCAGACACTTACGCACGACTGGGGATCACCGAAAGATGGTGTTACCGACACCAAGGAAACAACACACACGGGTGCTGACAGGGTATATTGACATTCTCAAGATGACAGGGCTAGGCTGAACACTTGCAGGGGGTCTCACTGGGGAGAAACAAACTTTCTGTCACCAATAGGTGAGGAAATAAACCTCTGTGGGGATTATAAACACCAAATGTTGACTGGAGCCACTGTAGCCAATGCGTTGTACAGGTTGAACAAAAATCCGTCTCTGCAGGGAATACGGTTTGATGGGGTTTCGAACACATGAATGCATATGTTTGAATTTTTCTATGGCGTAATGCTCCATTTAGGAATGGAAATGCTACGCGATTTTTGAAGATGCAATGATCACTACATGCAAAATGCAAATGAACCCTGGCTAGGGAGCCAAAAAGATCAGATACTCTGACTCTGGGGGGAGACTTCTCTTGGGGAAATACTCTGCGGGGAACTCTGCTTGGGGAATGGTAAAGCGACTTCACTGGGAGGAAGACTCAACCAATCTTCAGATAGGATAGACCCTGCTTTGGAGAATGTCCGTTACTCCGCTAGGGATAAACCACGCGATCCATAGGCATAATCGACTCAGCTGGGGATGCCGATATCAGTCTACTACAGAAACCCGTCCAATCCACTGGTAGGATGAACTCTGCTGGAGAAATAAACGCTACTCCACTAGGGACGACCCAACCAATCCATATGTAGGAGAATCACTGCTGGAGATGTATTTCATTGAAACCCGCTCCGCTCGGGGAACTTGCTGAGGAAAAACCAACACCATTCTGCTGAGGAGAACGATCCTGGTGGAGAGAACAACCATAGTGGTGAGAGTAACAACTCTGTTGAGGATGATAACATGTCATATCATACTGGAGATGAATTCCCACAAACCTGCTTGGGATAAGCACTCACGGCCATACTGGAGATAATAGCATCTCAAAACCAATTGTTGGGGAACACACCAACAGTCTACTGATAGACTCCACTGGGGTGCTCCCGGGGAAAATAACTGCCAGGCGCTCAGCGGGGATTCTTAACTGAGGAAATCTGCAAGCATAGGCCTGCTGGGGATAAACAATCCTTAGATCTGTTGGGGAAAGAAGGTACTGTCTACAGGCATCTCTGCAGGGGAAATGACTCTGATAGCTTCAATACTGGCTTGGGCTGGGGAGACGTCCTCTATCCTGAGAAACATTCTGCCCCTGCCCCTGCTGGGGACGTGATAACCTTCAGGCTTGCTGAGGAGACAACGATCTCGAATCTGCCAGGGAGATCACACTCTCAATCCTTTGGGGAGATACAGCTTGTTTGACAGGGATGTCGGTCGACTCGTCGAACACTGGTATCCATCATCCACCCATAGTGTTGACTCTCCACTTTTTAGAACTCCCGGACTCTTCTGGACTTTTCTGCTCCATCATCTTGTATTCCCAACCCGTCTGTACTTCACGGAGATCGAACTCTTGGGATTCATACATACTTTCCAATCATCAGACTTTGAAGAGTCTTCTTGATTAAACTTTCCAGGATCGTTGTCGTAATCCTTCACCGTCTTTTCACGGTTCATCTATCCCTTGCCCCTGGTTGGACTCTGAGGGGATCTCTTGTCAAAAAGGTTCAAATTACCACTGGTAAGTGAATGAAGATGTCTAACTGCACTTGCACCAGAGATCGTCAGATAAAAACGTGCCCCAGGTATGCCCCCGGTGTTCTGATATTTCAACACTTAGGTCACTCAGACTTCCAAGTAAGATTTCCAGATTTCAATCTCACAAGCATGCATCAGAAGGGACCTCTATGTTTCAAAAATGCAAATATTCTTATCAAAATGAATAGATGTTTTCGTAATCAAAACAGTAATGACACAAAAACAAAATTTATTTGACCGAACACACGCTTTATTTGACTGGAATAAAAGATGGCTCACAATTGAGCAACACACAGGAAGCAAACCCTGGAAAGAGGTGATTTCACATAAAAGAAAAAAATCTATCCTAATGGCAACGTGAAACTGTGATCTCATCGGGTTCCCGCTCAGTTACACCTCATATGTCCTCAGGACTTTCCGCACCTTCTGTCTTCTGAACAAGACGCTTCCGATCGGTCTCTGTCGGAGATTATCCAAGTCATCATGAGCACAAATGATCATGCTAGACGCAGTTGTTCGTTTCATTCCCTCTTTTGCCTGGACCGCCCTTTCGGGTTTCAGTCCACCGGGATACCCTTTTTTGCCCAAGTCGCCCTTGCGGGTTTTCAACTTGCCGGGTGTACAGTTCTTTTCTTTTATTTTTATCCCTAACTTTTGCCCGAACCTTTCTCTTTTTCTTGGTTCGCCGGGATGCCCATTTTTTTTGCCTGGACTCTTTATTCTTTTTTTTTGTCCAGCGGGTTTCTTTCACGAAGTATTTTCTAACTGCGTCCGCACTCACAGTGGATGGAAAATCGTCGTCATCCGTGGTCGTAAACAACAAGGTTCTGTCAGATGGGACCCTCTTGACCACGAATGGACATTCATAACTGTTTGTCCATTTGCCCCACAATCGTCTTGAGGAGGAAGGATCCTTTTCAACCAATTCTTCCACGTGGTACACGCGAGGTCACACTTCTTGGTTAACAACATGTTTCGTTCACTGGGTACAAGTGCCCCATGCCAGGTAACTGTCAACCCTTTCCCTCAGTTGGGCTCAACGTGTCATTCCGAGTCCTTATCCATTCAGTCTTCTCTGATTTCTCATATTTCTGTGAGGAAGACACTGCCCCAGGTAGATACACATCCCTAGGTTCAATATCCAGGATACAGACTTTATGTTCAGCCACCATTGTTGGTGCAACCAACTGTGATCCGGGAAGCACTAACTTATTCACCTCATCTCCTTCCCCCTCGGACATCGGAATCCATTCGGATTCGGGGTCAGACCCCTCCTCCGGGATCAGTCACTCTCAATCTTTCGATTTGAGTACCTCGAGATGTCCTCATCAGGGACCTCAAACTTCCTTGGTTGATAACCTTTCCATGGGTTGCTACTAGCTTCTCAAACACATACCTGATCAGATCCATTTTGGACATCCACAAAGTGGTATGAATCAACATACACTGTCTCAGTCGGCGAGCAGCCTATGCCAAAGTACATCAAGTTTTTTCGAACAGTGAGTGTATTGTTTCACAGTCGATAAACTTTTTGCTTAGGTAAATTGCATACTCTTTTCGACCAAACTAGTCATGCCGACCCAATACGCACCTCATAGACCCCTCGGAGGTTATCAAGTACCGGATTAACAGTTATTTCTTTCACTGAAGTATCGGAATCGGAGGTTCCTGCAACTTATCTCTCTCTCCCCTTTTTTTTTTTTTTTTTTTTTTTTTTTTTTTTTTTTTTTTTAGCAGGATCGACCTCGATTCCTCTGATTCGCTCACAACAAGCCTCGGTAGCTTGATGGACAACACTCCATAAGTGCACTGATTCAGACTCAAAAGTATGAGTTATCTCAAACGGTCAAATAACCTGCCCCAAGTCTACCGGATGCCCCTGTTCTGCTTGGGACTTTGCCATCATGTCATCAACATGGCTTTTGCTTTCACGATGAATCATATCACGAAACAAAGTCACCGTAGACCTCTGATACGTGGCACCGGCCTCATGTGACGGAACGACATCAACTTAGACCAAGAAGGTGCCCCTTGTGTGATGGACCTGGTTTACCCCATATCATCTGGCAACAATTCAATCTGGTCTTGGCCAAGAAGCCATCCATGAAGATAAACACTGAGACCTGAGCCATATAATCAACCAATACCTCATTGTGATGTACCGGGAATGCATCTTTCTGATTAGCTCTGCTCGCATCTTGATAGTCTATTCACACCTTCTCTCTTTCTCATCACCTTCTCCTCTTGTTTCAATGACCTGGCTAATTCCAGCAAATCACAATCTTCTTCGCCTTTTTCCTCTGGCATGATAGGTCGAATTGTCGAAGTCATACAGAGGTGTAACCAAATCGTTATCAGTGAGATCAGGAGAGTAATCACTTTGGAACGAGACAAAATCAAAAGGAAAGAGAATGAAAAAACGTTGCCATTTTTATTTGTTTTTTCCTTTTTTAAATTGCAAAATTAAATGAAAAACAGGGAACACCGCTTTTAACTACAAAAACATCCATTCATTACTGATGCAAAATGTTGCATAATGAAACACATGAGATGGCCCTTACAATGGACCATTACGTTTCGGGCAAAACGTATGGCTTTCATGCAAACAAAAATTGAAAAACAGAAATACTACTCTTCAGAATGAGTGACAGTGATGCTTTTGGAGTCCTTCCAGTTTCCTGGTACGCACGACTTTATCCACAACTCGAGTTCGCGGTCGCTGTCAACATCTTCACCCACTGAACGGGCACGACCAGGATCCAACATTCCTGCACTGACGAAGGCGTACAGTGGACGACATCCTCTGTCTGGTCTAGACGACTCCAAATCCGGCTGATAACCGACTCCAAACATGTCTGCTTTCACCACGATGTCAATGATCCTTCCCCAGCCTTGGGCTTCTTTGTTCTTCACCACCTCCAGAGCTTGTTTATAAGAAGAAATGGACAGCTTCTTCTCTTTCTCGGCGACAAGAGCGTTCTCCACCTGGACGGTTTCAACTGCCAGACTGGGTGCTTTGCATTTTACATTATCCATTTCTACCTTCTTCATCCTCTGGGTCGTGTCCTTCATCAACACACACTCTTCTGTAGTGACGGTCGCACAACAAATATCAACAACAGGGAAAGCTCCATCCTGCATCAGAGATTTTGGAACCATAGCCATTGGACCTTTCAGCCGACCCTCTTCAATCGTCTCTATTCCTTTCTTGACCTTTTTCATCATCTTTACCTTTGCTGGACCCTGCCTGAGTACGGGGTTGACATCCTCATTCATTATCTGGGCCAAGCTGATAGCCTTGGAGTCCACCAGATCTTGGACAATATGCTTAAAAGCTCTGCAACCTTCAATGCTGTGTCCGGGTGCCCCAGAGTGAAACTCGCACTTGGCACTCTCATCATAGTTGGCAGGCCTCCGCTGCTGTTCTATAGGAATCAAAATCCTCGGCCGAACTAATCCCAGATCCCTCAACCTTTGGAAAAGAAAGGCATAAGTCACCGGTGGTTCCTCAAACTGACGATCCTCATTCTTCTTCTTCACCTGGCTCTTAGCTCCCGGTGTCTTCTGTTGAGGTGGCAGTTGTTGCTGTTGAGCGGGTGGATTGCTGACAGGAGTGGTTACAGTGGCAGCATAAGGATGATAACGATCTTTACTACGTTCTTTCTTTGCAGGCACACCAACTGGCTCAACTTCCCTCTTGAATGGACCACTGTCGGAGGATTTCCTTGCTACAGTACCAGAAGGTTTGTTCACTTCGGAGGACGGAGCCTTCCCCTGGACTTTCTCCACTATCAGCCATTTCTCGATCCTTTCCAATCTTTCAGACATGGCTTTCTGTCCCAAGGCAAGCCCTTGCACAACACTGAACAACTCCCTCATCATCTCTTTCAGTTCAAGGATATCGGCGTTGAGAAGATCCATCAGCTTGAATTTGTTGACCCCCAGCAGGTTATCTGAACAGACGAGCTATGCGTACCGGTTGAATACTGAAACCTACAAAACAGCCAATGGGTTAGTATGACTCACACATGCAATGTCTGTCCGTACTAGGAATATTCAGTCCTCTTTTTTTCTGGTTTCATTGAGACAGATAAAATTTCATCAACAATTTTTTAACATCCGGATGTCTCTCAACCTGAGTCTTAGTTAAAAAATAATGGACCCTGAGTACGGACAGACATGAGTTGAATGCAGATGAATGCGAGATGATATGATGCAAATGCATGAATGCAGGCCCTTGTGCCACCAAGTCTTCTGAAAGCCCAACACTTCTCTGAACCAGTCATATCTGTGGGATCAAGTCACCATAAATCCAACTTGGGGGGTTCCGAAATAAACGGAACCGGAGATTATATCACTATCTTCACAGGAACAACCACTGAACGGGTGACAAACGGATCCTCTGAACAAGTACTCTCAACTCAGCCTGGGGATCCGAAATAAACGGAACCTGCTGATAAACCACAGACCGAACTCTGGCGTCCCAGAAATAAATGCCCCATAATTCGCAGTCACCATCAGTACCAAGAGTCACCAACACATCACCAACCAATCAGCAACTGTACCTGTAATGATCAAACCCTCCCCACTCACGGGTGTTATCTAGGCCAGGGTAAAGTCGAAGAGAAACGCAGCATAAATAACCTTTCGCAGAATACCATCATATACACACCTGAAGTATGTAACGACAATATCCCACCAGGGTCTGAACTGCTCGTGATATCAATGTTCCGCTAAGTGGCGCAATACCACCCGCTTCCCATGAATCACTCTATTCCTAAGTATCCTAGATTTCACTCATAGCCTGGGTATTGGGCCTTTTACCTCAAGTGACTCCCACCCCCAAACAGAGAAACACAGACAGCACAGCAGATGGATATGAATAAAATGCAAACATTAATGCAAACAATAAATGCAAACAGTAAATGCAGATATATACAAATGAATGCAATAAATACAACACAAAGCAACCAAAGCCCTAACCTAGAGAGCGCTAGGAGAGACTCGCTTAGGGAAGAAGGACCAGCACAGGTCGACTTCTCTAGTGTATCCCCAGTGGAGTCCCCAGCAGAGTCGCCAGCTGTCGCATCACGCGAAAAACCGGCGGGAAAACAAGAACAACAGAGCCGCCACCGTGCGTTATTTATCCCAAAAGAGGGAAAGGAAACGCTCAGAGTAAACCTGGAAAGAACATGGTCTCGCGACCAAAGAGAATGGGTTCGGGAGTCGGTTATGCGAAGGGAAGGTATTAGCACCCCTACGCATCCGTAGTACTCTACGGGATCCACGCACAAAAGGAAGGAAAATGGTTGTTAAACACTGCTCAAATACTCACACACACTGGCTGAAAGAGACAAAAGAGACTGACTGAAACTGACTCGGCAGGATGTCGCATCCTGGGCCTACTTAGTCTATCAAGCATAGACATCAGAGTCGAAGTAGTTCGGACTGGGGAAACGACACATGCTCGCTAGGATATCGCATCCTATGCATACGTATCTCCTTGGACGAAGGAGAATCAGAGCATTCGTAGCTCGGCTGACACGCACACAAACAAAACAAGACAAGGGCAAACGTGGAGCCCGACTGCCAATCACTGGACTTATGTCAGCATCCGAACCAAAACACACACACTGGAACCCAAATGCCACTCGATGGACTTACATCAGCTTCCAAGCACACAACAACACAACAAGTTAAATAGGGAGTCGGGGACTCGAGCCTATAACTGTCAAGCACACACTCAAACAAACAGACAACAAATTGCTAAGGAGTCAGGCACTCGAGCCTAGCAACTGTCAAACAACACACACAAAAAAAAAAAAAAGGGCGCCCGGAGAGATCAGCTCATCTCCTGCCTACGTACCTCATCTGGTATGAGGATCAGGGCGACGTAGTTCCCCTACGGAGGGATAAAGGACTAGCCTAACCAGATAACAGAGGGAGACACAACTAGGGAGACTACGACTCGAGCCTAGATGTTATCATGCAAAATCATCCCTAAGTTAAGGTTTCTAGCTAACTGGCACAGGGCGCCAGCCTATCCTAGACATGACTTGCACAGGAAGCAAGCCACACACACACTTAACTCGCACAGGAAGCAAGCCAAGCAAAACCTAACTTGCACAGGAAGCAAGTCTAAACTAACCCTAACTTGCACAGGAAGCAAGTCAAACAATCCTAACTTGCACAGGAAGCAAGTCAAACAATCCTAACTTGCACAGGAAGCAAGTCAAACAATCCTAACTTGCACAGGAAGCAAGTCAAACATACAAGCATAGATAGCACACATTATACACAAGCAAGTGGCTCAAACAAGGGTTAGGTTTTAGTCGAGGGGTCATATCAACCTCAACAAACAAACCTCTGGAACTGGGTAGAATGTTGCTCTTAACCTTGCCATTGAGGGGCTAAGGTGAAGCAGATGAAAGGAGATGAGGGGTGTGCCTCATTGCTCTTATCCCTGGCCAGGGAGAGCATTTGACAAGAATGTGTGGGTTCAGAAAGTGGGAACCCTTCTACACATTTAAAACTGACTCAACTGTACAATTGTACAAGATCTTGGGTTTTTATCTGTAATGCATCAACACAGTGGTGTGAGCAAAGCAGATGACACACTGAATAGCAGGGGATAGGTTGCATATCCCTTGGGTTCTGCCAATTGCCTCTTCACTTAGGAGGTCTTTGACTCTATGCAAGGACAAAATTAAACAATCACAAACATTGCCTCTTAAGGAGGACTTCAGACAGTTGCCTGGCCAAGTAACAGACCAGGTCTTCCAGACTACATGAAGATAGAAAGGTATACCTCAATGCAAATTGCTTATCAAGCAAAGCAAAGCAAAGTTCACAAGGAACTAAAAGCAACTAAAGTACCTGAAATCAGTCAAGCACAGTTAGTATACAAGTCACAGTTAAATCAAAATGAAACAGATGTCAACCAGTCAACACAAGCAAGTGAATGTGCAAGGCACAAGGCTTAAGGCATGTGAGCCAAGCCACCTACAAAACATAACATGTTAGACAATGATATTTAAGCAAGCTCAATCAAAAAGAATTGGTCTCATTGGTCATTTGTTGGTTAACCTGAAAACACAAGCTCAAAAGTGAGTAACAGGACCACTAGGACAAGCCTAGGGTCAAAAATGAATGAAAAAGTCAAAACAGCAAGCAATGCCCAATCAAAGTCAAGTTTAAACATTCAAGAAACAAACTTAATTGGGTTCACATTCATATCAATCACCATCATCATTTCATGAACAATTTAGGTCAAGGTATAGCAAACAGAAGCTCATAGAAGTCAACAGCAAAACTTAACTCAAAAGCAATCTTAAACATTTCCAAAAATCATCAAATAAATCATGACCAATCACAACCCACAGCAAGGTAAGCATGTCAAATTTCATCTCATTTGGACAAGTGGAAGGCAGTCAATGAAAATCAGAAAGTCAAAGCAATTTTGAACATGCTCAATGAAGTCAACCAAACATGCATCAACTTAGACAAATCATAAATCAGAGATGGTGTATGATAAATGAATGGGACTAAAACCATGGCAAAGCTTAGGATGTCTAGTTATCTCATGTAAAATTTCATGTCCATCTAATAATGTATGAGAATTTCACAAATGAAATGGGAACAAGTGTCACAAGAAGTCAACATTTGACTAAGCAGGGGAGAAAATCTCAAACAATTAGGAAATGCCACAAATAATTCCAAGAAAATTCACATGTAAGCTAGACATACAAGAGTAGGTTCATGCAAAAAATCAGATCAATTGGAGGTCAAGAAGCATGGTAATGAAAATCATGAAGTTGGACATCAATGGTGTGACACAAATTGTCACACCCTAATTCAAAAAATCATAACTCACAAACCACAAATGATAAATTCACAAACTCTACACCAAAATCACCATGAGTGTGTCTAGTTTAAGCATAAAAAATTTGGGAGCCATTGGATAAAGTATCATCATTTCACAAATGTTTTGGCAAAGTGTACAAAAATTGGTCACATGTCACAAACCCTAGCACCATTTATAATTCGACCATCCAAAAAATCAATAAAAATCATGATAAAAAAGTAGAGATTCAGATGAACACAATGCAAAAATTCCCAATGAATTTGGAATTAAAATGAACAAGTCATGATTTTTGCAAGTTTGTGGAACAAAGTGAAATAATGTGTGAAATTAAAATGAATTAATTGGATTAATTAAAGGAGAATGGCACTTTTGTAATTTTGGGATTCATTAAACGGGACGACGCCGTTTTGGAGCATGGAACGAAATGTTCCTATTGGCTGAGGCGCGGGTACAGTAACAACAGCATGCCAAAACAGAAAAACAAAGCAAACGCGTTCTGGGCTGAAGCTTAGGGTTTGCTACAGTGGTGTTCATCACCATTGATGAACATTTTTTCCAGAAACAAGAAATGTGCATACCATCGTGACCATCAAGCCATGTACAACAACAAACCAACAACCATTAACCCTAAATCATGCTGAAATGGAAGCATCATGCAAAATAAAGTTTAACAACCAAACTTAAATTCCAATTTTCTCTCTCGATAATCAACCATTTTCAAAACTACAACAATCAATGAGCTCAGCATGGCAAGATCTTCATGAAGCATATCATAATTTTGGAAAAGGTTGAGGTCGAAAACTCACCTAATTTGTAGAACAGAAGGAGAAACAGTGTTGTTTTGTCTTTTAATGGTGAAACAGATGTTCTATAGTCCTCCACATGATGGTTGGTGAAGGTTGCTTGGCTTGAAACAACTTGCAGTAACTTTAAAAAAGCTCTGCCATGGATGAGATGTGAAGAAAAACAGAACTCGAAAGATGGTTACAGCTGAGGAATAGTGGTTGGAACAGATTCACAAGGCTGTTTAGATGTTGTTTTAGGCAAGGCAATGTCAAACTCTTTGGAAGTTTTGGACAGCTTTTGAGAAATGGCCAAAATGAAGCCTTTTGAGAGAATGTGAAGTTCTGTCTTGAATGTGCTTGATGGCTGCTAGTTAGGGGTTTCATTTGACAGAAAATGAGGAAAAGATCTGCTGTTTGATGGTACAAAGCATGGTCCATGGATATGTGGGATAGATTTGGTGAATAAGTGTACTTTCTTTCCAAATTCCAAGCAACTAGGTATGGATACATGTACTGCATAAAAATGACTTTGCAACATGTCTCAAATGCATTTTCAGATCATATTTGGATAGTAGGAATGGTGGGAAATGATTAATTTGAAAAGTCCAAATTCCACTCACTTGAATTTAATTCATGCAAGTCCAAAAATGCCATTTTGATTGGTGAAGTTTTGGTACATGAAAGTTACATTTTTGGAAAGAGGGGATCAAATGTGACTTGTAGGAAAAAACCCCACCCAAATTGGCCAAATGGTTTGAGAGATATGGCCTTTTGAAGTTCAAGAATTTTTGAAAATGAATTGATCATAACTTGCCAACCATACATGGGAATTGAGTGTTCTTGGGCTTTTTGGAAATGGGAGGACAAGATCTTCAACTTTCATGTTGGGCAAAAATTAATTTGAAGCTTGTATCATGATGTAAGTTTGAGGATCAAGACTTTCCATTTTTGGTAAGTTTCAGTTACAGGTCCAGTTTCCATTTTTGGAAATTTCTGATCTGGCTTCAAATTCTTCCATGATGGTGTTTGACATGATATATGAGGACTATATGGACATGAATGAGACCTCTCAAACCAATTTCCATCATCAAATCACTGATTAAATGGACAGTTGACCAACAGTTGACTTTTAGGGTTTTTGACTGACTGTGCATTGACTGATGACTTCTGAACATCCAATCCTTGACCAAAACACTTCAAATGGATCCTCAAGTCATGTGAACATGTTGGACCAACCCTAAGGCCTTGGCTCCTTGAGAATTATGCTTGCTTGCTTGGTTGACTGATCTCCTGATCAGTTTGACCTAATTTCTTGATTGGCTTGCACTTGAGGCAAAAGAGGCAATGCAATGCTATGCAATGGACCATGATATGCTATGACCTAATATGAAAATGTATGTACAATGATGGGTGCAAATTTGAGGTGCTACAGCTGCCCCTATTCAATCAGCTGGGAACCCGAATGGATGAGAGCAACGGCTGTCAGACTTTCAGGGTAAACAGGGATTGAATACCAAGAACCGTAGAATTTGCACAATACAGGGATCCACCAATGGAAACGTCCACTGGGATTTGATATTCATTACTGGGTATATATTTTTTTTGGTCTTGTTTTCAAAGGGTACGGCCACATCCAGACATCACAACGATGGTGAATGGGAACAACAATCACAACTAGATGCCAACGGACAACTAGGAAAAAAAAAAAAAAAAAAACTCAACGTTTACCGAGACCAACGGAGAGGTAACCAGACATTAGTGAATGACTGGAAGGGATACAACCATACGTCAACGGACGAAATGGGAAAAACTCACCGTTTACCAAGACCAACAGAGAGGTAAACAACTGGGGATGACCAGGAAAAATTCGGCGTTTATCGAAACCAACGGAGAGGTAACCAGACATTAATGAATGACTGGGAGGACTCGACCAGACATCAACGGATGAATGGGAGAAAACTCGACGTTTACAGACATCGGAAGATGATGTTTACAGACACCAAAAGGATCGACCAGACATTTACAGATGAATGGGAATACTCGACGCTTACAGACATCGAAAGATGATGTTTACAGACACCAAAAAGATCGACCAGACATTTACTGATGAATGGGAATACTCGACGTTTACAGACATCGAAAGATGATGTTTACAGACACCAAAAAGATCGACCAGACATTTACTGATGAATGGGAATACTCGACGTTTACAGACATCGAAAGATGATGTTTACAGACACCAAAAAGATCGACCAGACATTTACAGATGAATGGGAATAAGAGAAACACAACCAGACGTCAACGGACGACTGGGAAAAACTCGTCGTTTATCGAAACCAACGGAGAGGTAAGTCCACATGGGGAGGGTACAACTAGACATCACCGGATGACTAGGAAGAACTCGACGTTTATTGACACCAACGGAGAGGAGGAAACTCTTCTGGGAGAGTGAACACATCCAAATTACCAACGGATGATCGGGAAAAACTCGACATTTATCGACACCAACGGAGAGGAGGAATCTTCACTAGGGGAGGGACGACGTTACGAACATCGAAAGATGATGTTTACAGACATCAAAGAAGACCAGACACTTACGCACGACTGGGGATCACCGAAAGATGGTGTTACCGACACCAAGGAAACAACACACACGGGTGCTGACAGGGTATATTGACATTCTCAAGATGACAGGGCTAGGCTGAACACTTGCAGGGGGTCTCACTGGGGAGAAACAAACTTTTTGTCACCAACAGGTGAGGAAATAAACCTCTGTGGGGATTATAAACACCAAATGTTGACTGGAGCCACTGTAGCCAATGCGTTGTACAGGTTGAACAAAAATCCGTCTCTGCAGGGAATACGGTTTGATGGGGTTTCGAACACATGAATGCATATGTTTGAATTTTTCTATGGCGTAATGCTCCATTTAGGAATGGAAATGCTACGCGATTTTTGAAGATGCAATGATCACTACATGCAAAATGCAAATGAACCCTGGCTAGGGAGCCAAAAAGATCAGATACTCTGACTCTGGGGGGAGACTTCTCTTGGGGAAATACTCTGCGGGGAACTCTGCTTGGGGAATGGTAAAGCGACTTCACTGGGAGGAAGACTCAACCAATCTTCAGATAGGATAGACCCTGCTTTGGAGAATGTCCGTTACTCCGCTAGGGATAAACCACGCGATCCATAGGCATAATCGACTCAGCTGGGGATGCCGATATCAATCTACTACAGAAACCCGTCCAATCCACTGGTAGGATGAACTCTGCTGGAGAAATAAACGCTACTCCACTAGGGACGACCCAACCAATCCATATGTAGGAGAATCACTGCTGGAGATGTATTTCATTGAAACCCGCTCCGCTCGGGGAACTTGCTGAGGAAAAACCAACACCATTCTGCTGAGGAGAACGATCCTGGTGGAGAGAACAACCATAGTGGTGAGAGTAACAACTCTGTTGAGGATGATAACATGTCATATCATACTGGAGATGAATTCCCACAAACCTGCTTGGGATAAGCACTCACGGCCATACTGGAGATAATAGCATCTCAAAACCAATTGTTGGGGAACACACCAACAGTCTACTGATAGACTCCACTGGGGTGCTCCCGGGGAAAATAACTGCCAGGCGCTCAGCGGGGATTCTTAACTGAGGAAATCTGCAAGCATAGGCCTGCTGGGGATAAACAATCCTTAGATCTGTTGGGGAAAGAAGGTACTGTCTACAGGCATCTCTGCAGGGGAAATGACTCTGATAGCTTCAATACTGGCTTGGGCTGGGGAGACGTCCTCTATCCTGAGAAACATTCTGCCCCTGCCCCTGCTGGGGACGTGATAACCTTCAGGCTTGCTGAGGAGACAACGATCTCGAATCTGCCAGGGAGATCACACTCTCAATCCTTTGGGGAGATACAGCTTGTTTGACAGGGATGTCGGTCGACTCGTCGAACACTGGTATCCATCATCCACCCATAGTGTTGACTCTCCACTTTTTAGAACTCCCGGACTCTTCTGGACTTTTCTGCTCCATCATCTTGTATTCCCAACCCGTCTGTACTTCACGGAGATCGAACTCTTGGGATTCATACATACTTTCCAATCATCAGACTTTGAAGAGTCTTCTTGATTAAACTTTCCAGGATCGTTGTCGTAATCCTTCACCGTCTTTTCACGGTTCATCTATCCCTTGCCCCTGGTTGGACTCTGAGGGGATCTCTTGTCAAAAAGGTTCAAATTACCACTGGTAAGTGAATGAAGATGTCTAACTGCACTTGCACCAGAGATCGTCAGATAAAAACGTGCCCCAGGTATGCCCCCGGTGTTCTGATATTTCAACACTTAGGTCACTCAGACTTCCAAGTAAGATTTCCAGATTTCAATCTCACAAGCATGCATCAGAAGGGACCTCTATGTTTCAAAAATGCAAATATTCTTATCAAAATGAATAGATGTTTTCGTAATCAAAACAGTAATGACACAAAAACAAAATTTATTTGACCGAACACACGCTTTATTTGACTGGAATAAAAGATGGCTCACAATTGAGCAACACACAGGAAGCAAACCCTGGAAAGAGGTGATTGCACATAAAAGAAAAAAATCTATCCTAATGGCAACGTGAAACTGTGATCTCATCGGGTTCCCGCTCAGTTACACCTCATATGTCCTCAGGACTTTCCGCACCTTCTGTCTTCTGAACAAGACGCTTCCGATCGGTCTCTGTCGGAGATTATCCAAGTCATCATGAGCACAAATGATCATGCTAGACGCAGTTGTTCGTTTCATTCCCTCTTTTGCCTGGACCGCCCTTTCGGGTTTCAGTCCACCGGGATACCCTTTTTTGCCCAAGTCGCCCTTGCGGGTTTTCAACTTGCCGGGTGTACAGTTCTTTTCTTTTATTTTTATCCCTAACTTTTGCCCGAACCTTTCTCTTTTTCTTGGTTCGCCGGGATGCCCATTTTTTTTGCCTGGACTCTTTATTCTTTTTTTTTGTCCAGCGGGTTTCTTTCACGAAGTATTTTCTAACTGCGTCCGCACTCACAGTGGATGGAAAATCGTCGTCATCCGTGGTCGTAAACAACAAGGTTCTGTCAGATGGGACCCTCTTGACCACGAATGGACATTCATAACTGTTTGTCCATTTGCCCCACAATCGTCTTGAGGAGGAAGGATCCTTTTCAACCAATTCTTCCACGTGGTACACGCGAGGTCACACTTCTTGGTTAACAACATGTTTCGTTCACTGGGTACAAGTGCCCCATGCCAGGTAACTGTCAACCCTTTCCCTCAGTTGGGCTCAACGTGTCATTCCGAGTCCTTATCCATTCAGTCTTCTCTGATTTCTCATATTTCTGTGAGGAAGACACTGCCCCAGGTAGATACACATCCCTAGGTTCAATATCCAGGATACAGACTTTATGTTCAGCCACCATTGTTGGTGCAACCAACTGTGATCCGGGAAGCACTAACTTATTCACCTCATCTCCTTCCCCCTCGGACATCGGAATCCATTCGGATTCGGGGTCAGACCCCTCCTCCGGGATCAGTCACTCTCAATCTTTCGATTTGAGTACCTCGAGATGTCCTCATCAGGGACCTCAAACTTCCTTGGTTGATAACCTTTCCATGGGTTGCTACTAGCTTCTCAAACACATACCTGATCAGATCCATTTTGGACATCCACAAAGTGGTATGAATCAACATACACTGTCTCAGTCGGCGAGCAGCCTATGCCAAAGTACATCAAGTTTTTTCGAACAGTGAGTGTATTGTTTCACAGTCGATAAACTTTTTGCTTAGGTAAATTGCATACTCTTTTCGACCAAACTAGTCATGCCGACCCAATACGCACCTCATAGACCCCTCGAGGGTTATCAAGTACCGGATTAACAGTTATTTCTTTCACTGAAGTATCGGAATCGGAGGTTCCTGCAACTTATCTCTCTCTCCCCTTTTTTTTTTTTTTTTTTTTTTTTTTTTTTTTTTTAGCAGGATCGACCTCGATTCCTCTGATTCGCTCACAACAAGCCTCGGTAGCTTGATGGACAACACTCCATAAGTGCACTGATTCAGACTCAAAAGTATGAGTTATCTCAAACGGTCAAATAACCTGCCCCAAGTCTACCGGATGCCCCTGTTCTGCTTGGGACTTTGCCATCATGTCATCAACATGGCTTTTGCTTTCACGATGAATCATATCACGAAACAAAGTCACCGTAGACCTCTGATACGTGGCACCGGCCTCATGTGACGGAACGACATCAACTTAGACCAAGAAGGTGCCCCTTGTGTGATGGACCTGGTTTACCCCATATCATCTGGCAACAATTCAATCTGGTCTTGGCCAAGAAGCCATCCATGAAGATAAACACTGAGACCTGAGCCATATAATCAACCAATACCTCATTGTGATGTACCGGGAATGCATCTTTCTGATTAGCTCTGCTCGCATCTTGATAGTCTATTCACACCTTCTCTCTTTCTCATCACCTTCTCCTCTTGTTTCAATGACCTGGCTAATTCCAGCAAATCACAATCTTCTTCGCCTTTTTCCTCTGGCATGATAGGTCGAATTGTCGAAGTCATACAGAGGTGTAACCAAATCGTTATCAGTGAGATCAGGAGAGTAATCACTTTGGAACGAGACAAAATCAAAAGGAAAGAGAATGAAAAAACGTTGCCATTTTTATTTGTTTTTTCCTTTTTTAAATTGCAAAATTAAATGAAAAACAGGGAACACCGCTTTTAACTACAAAAACATCCATTCATTACTGATGCAAAATGTTGCATAATGAAACACATGAGATGGCCCTTACAATGGACCATTACGTTTCGGGCAAAACGTATGGCTTTCATGCAAACAAAAATTGAAAAACAGAAATACTACTCTTCAGAATGAGTGACAGTGATGCTTTTGGAGTCCTTCCAGTTTCCTGGTACGCACGACTTTATCCACAACTCGAGTTCGCGGTCGCTGTCAACATCTTCACCCACTGAACGGGCACGACCAGGATCCAACATTCCTGCACTGACGAAGGCGTACAGTGGACGACATCCTCTGTCTGGTCTAGACGACTCCAAATCCGGCTGATAACCGACTCCAAACATGTCTGCTTTCACCACGATGTCAATGATCCTTCCCCAGCCTTGGGCTTCTTTGTTCTTCACCACCTCCAGAGCTTGTTTATAAGAAGAAATGGACAGCTTCTTCTCTTTCTCGGCGACAAGAGCGTTCTCCACCTGGACGGTTTCAACTGCCAGACTGGGTGCTTTGCATTTTACACTATCCATTTCTACCTTCTTCATCCTCTGGGTCGTGTCCTTCATCAACACACACTCTTCTGTAGTGACGGTCGCACAACAAATATCAACAACAGGGAAAGCTCCATCCTGCATCAGAGATTTTGGAACCATAGCCATTGGACCTTTCAGCCGACCCTCTTCAATCGTCTCTATTCCTTTCTTGACCTTTTTCATCATCTTTACCTTTGCTGGACCCTGCCTGAGTACGGGGTTGACATCCTCATTCATTATCTGGGCCAAGCTGATAGCCTTGGAGTCCACCAGATCTTGGACAATATGCTTAAAAGCTCTGCAACCTTCAATGCTGTGTCCGGGTGCCCCAGAGTGAAACTCGCACTTGGCACTCTCATCATAGTTGGCAGGCCTCCGCTGCTGTTCTATAGGAATCAAAATCCTCGGCCGAACTAATCCCAGATCCCTCAACCTTTGGAAAAGAAAGGCATAAGTCACCGGTGGTTCCTCAAACTGACGATCCTCATTCTTCTTCTTCACCTGGCTCTTAGCTCCCGGTGTCTTCTGTTGAGGTGGCAGTTGTTGCTGTTGAGCGGGTGGATTGCTGACAGGAGTGGTTACAGTGGCAGCATAAGGATGATAACGATCTTTACTACGTTCTTTCTTTGCAGGCACACCAACTGGCTCAACTTCCCTCTTGAATGGACCACTGTCGGAGGATTTCCTTGCTACAGTACCAGAAGGTTTGTTCACTTCGGAGGACGGAGCCTTCCCCTGGACTTTCTCCACTATCAGCCATTTCTCGATCCTTTCCAATCTTTCAGACATGGCTTTCTGTCCCAAGGCAAGCCCTTGCACAACACTGAACAACTCCCTCATCATCTCTTTCAGTTCAAGGATATCGGCGTTGAGAAGATCCATCAGCTTGAATTTGTTGACCCCCAGCAGGTTATCTGAACAGACGAGCTATGCGTACCGGTTGAATACTGAAACCTACAAAACAGCCAATGGGTTAGTATGACTCACACATGCAATGTCTGTCCGTACTAGGAATATTCAGTCCTCTTTTTTTCTGGTTTCATTGAGACAGATAAAATTTCATCAACAATTTTTTAACATCCGGATGTCTCTCAACCTGAGTCTTAGTTAAAAAATAATGGACCCTGAGTACGGACAGACATGAGTTGAATGCAGATGAATGCGAGATGATATGATGCAAATGCATGAATGCAGGCCCTTGTGCCACCAAGTCTTCTGAAAGCCCAACACTTCTCTGAACCAGTCATATCTGTGGGATCAAGTCACCATAAATCCAACTTGGGGGGTTCCGAAATAAACGGAACCGGAGATTATATCACTATCTTCACAGGAACAACCACTGAACGGGTGACAAACGGATCCTCTGAACAAGTACTCTCAACTCAGCCTGGGGATCCGAAATAAACGGAACCTGCTGATAAACCACAGACCGAACTCTGGCGTCCCAGAAATAAATGCCCCATAATTCGCAGTCACCATCAGTACCAAGAGTCACCAACACATCACCAACCAATCAGCAACTGTACCTGTAATGATCAAACCCTCCCCACTCACGGGTGTTATCTAGGCCAGGGTAAAGTCGAAGAGAAACGCAGCATAAATAACCTTTCGCAGAATACCATCATATACACACCTGAAGTATGTAACGACAATATCCCACCAGGGTCTGAACTGCTCGTGATATCAATGTTCCGCTAAGTGGCGCAATACCACCCGCTTCCCATGAATCACTCTATTCCTAAGTATCCTAGATTTCACTCATAGCCTGGGTATTGGGCCTTTTACCTCAAGTGACTCCCACCCCCAAACAGAGAAACACAGACAGCACAGCAGATGGATATGAATAAAATGCAAACATTAATGCAAACAATAAATGCAAACAGTAAATGCAGATATATACAAATGAATGCAATAAATACAACACAAAGCAACCAAAGCCCTAACCTAGAGAGCGCTAGGAGAGACTCGCTTAGGGAAGAAGGACCAGCACAGGTCGACTTCTCTAGTGTATCCCCAGTGGAGTCCCCAGCAGAGTCGCCAGCTGTCGCATCACGCGAAAAACCGGCGGGAAAACAAGAACAACAGAGCCGCCACCGTGCGTTATTTATCCCAAAAGAGGGAAAGGAAACGCTCAGAGTAAACCTGGAAAGAACATGGTCTCGCGACCAAAGAGAATGGGTTCGGGAGTCGGTTATGCGAAGGGAAGGTATTAGCACCCCTACGCATCCGTAGTACTCTACGGGATCCACGCACAAAAGGAAGGAAAATGGTTGCTAAACACTGCTCAAATACTCACACACACTGGCTGAAAGAGACAAAAGAGACTGACTGAAACTGACTCGGCAGGATGTCGCATCCTGGGCCTACTTAGTCTATCAAGCATAGACATCAGAGTCGAAGTAGTTCGGACTGGGGAAACGACACATGCTCGCTAGGATATCGCATCCTATGCATACGTATCTCCTTGGACGAAGGAGAATCAGAGCATTCGTAGCTCGGCTGACACGCACACAAACAAAACAAGACAAGGGCAAACGTGGAGCCCGACTGCCAATCACTGGACTTATGTCAGCATCCGAACCAAAACACACACACTGGAACCCAAATGCCACTCGATGGACTTACATCAGCTTCCAAGCACACAACAACACAACAAGTTAAATAGGGAGTCGGGGACTCGAGCCTATAACTGTCAAGCACACACTCAAACAAACAGACAACAAATTGCTAAGGAGTCAGGCACTCGAGCCTAGCAACTGTCAAACAACACACACAAAAAGAAAAAAAAGGGCGCCCGGAGAGATCAGCTCATCTCCTGTCTACGTACCTCATCTGGTATGAGGATCAGGGCGACGTAGTTCCCCTACGGAGGGATAAAGGACTAGCCTAACCAGATAACAGAGGGAGACACAACTAGGGAGACTACGACTCGAGCCTAGATGTTATCATGCAAAATCATCCCTAAGTTAAGGTTTCTAGCTAACTGGCACAGGGCGCCAGCCTATCCTAGACATGACTTGCACAGGAAGCAAGCCACACACACACTTAACTCGCACAGGAAGCAAGCCAAGCAAAACCTAACTTGCACAGGAAGCAAGTCTAAACTAACCCTAACTTGCACAGGAAGCAAGTCAAACAATCCTAACTTGCACAGGAAGCAAGTCAAACAATCCTAACTTGCACAGGAAGCAAGTCAAACAATCCTAACTTGCACAGGAAGCAAGTCAAACATACAAGCATAGATAGCACACATTATACACAAGCAAGTGGCTCAAACAAGGGTTAGGTTTTAGTCGAGGGGTCATATCAACCTCAACAAACAAACCTCTGGAACTGGGTAGAATGTTGCTCTTAACCTTGCCATTGAGGGGCTAAGGTGAAGCAGATGAAAGGAGATGAGGGGTGTGCCTCATTGCTCTTATCCCTGGCCAGGGAGAGCATTTGACAAGAATGTGTGGGTTCAGAAAGTGGGAACCCTTCTACACATTTAAAACTGACTCAACTGTACAATTGTACAAGATCTTGGGTTTTTATCTGTAATGCATCAACACAGTGGTGTGAGCAAAGCAGATGACACACTGAATAGCAGGGGATAGGTTGCATATCCCTTGGGTTCTGCCAATTGCCTCTTCACTTAGGAGGTCTTTGACTCTATGCAAGGACAAAATTAAACAATCACAAACATTGCCTCTTAAGGAGGACTTCAGACAGTTGCCTGGCCAAGTAACAGACCAGGTCTTCCAGACTACATGAAGATAGAAAGGTATACCTCAATGCAAATTGCTTATCAAGCAAAGCAAAGCAAAGTTCACAAGGAACTAAAAGCAACTAAAGTACCTGAAATCAGTCAAGCACAGTTAGTATACAAGTCACAGTTAAATCAAAATGAAACAGATGTCAACCAGTCAACACAAGCAAGTGAATGTGCAAGGCACAAGGCTTAAGGCATGTGAGCCAAGCCACCTACAAAACATAACATGTTAGACAATGATATTTAAGCAAGCTCAATCAAAAAGAATTGGTCTCATTGGTCATTTGTTGGTTAACCTGAAAACACAAGCTCAAAAGTGAGTAACAGGACCACTAGGACAAGCCTAGGGTCAAAAATGAATGAAAAAGTCAAAACAGCAAGCAATGCCCAATCAAAGTCAAGTTTAAACATTCAAGAAACAAACTTAATTGGGTTCACATTCATATCAATCACCATCATCATTTCATGAACAATTTAGGTCAAGGTATAGCAAACAGAAGCTCATAGAAGTCAACAGCAAAACTTAACTCAAAAGCAATCTTAAACATTTCCAAAAATCATCAAATAAATCATGACCAATCACAACCCACAGCAAGGTAAGCATGTCAAATTTCATCTCATTTGGACAAGTGGAAGGCAGTCAATGAAAATCAGAAAGTCAAAGCAATTTTGAACATGCTCAATGAAGTCAACCAAACATGCATCAACTTAGACAAATCATAAATCAGAGATGGTGTATGATAAATGAATGGGACTAAAACCATGGCAAAGCTTAGGATGTCTAGTTATCTCATGTAAAATTTCATGTCCATCTAATAATGTATGAGAATTTCACAAATGAAATGGGAACAAGTGTCACAAGAAGTCAACATTTGACTAAGCAGGGGAGAAAATCTCAAACAATTAGGAAATGCCACAAATAATTCCAAGAAAATTCACATGTAAGCTAGACATACAAGAGTAGGTTCATGCAAAAAATCAGATCAATTGGAGGTCAAGAAGCATGGTAATGAAAATCATGAAGTTGGACATCAATGGTGTGACACAAATTGTCACACCCTAATTCAAAAAATCATAACTCACAAACCACAAATGATAAATTCACAAACTCTACACCAAAATCACCATGAGTGTGTCTAGTTTAAGCATAAAAAATTTGGGAGCCATTGGATAAAGTATCATCATTTCACAAATGTTTTGGCAAAGTGTACAAAAATTGGTCACATGTCACAAACCCTAGCACCATTTATAATTCGACCATCCAAAAAATCAATAAAAATCATGATAAAAAAGTAGAGATTCAGATGAACACAATGCAAAAATTCCCAATGAATTTGGAATTAAAATGAACAAGTCATGATTTTTGCAAGTTTGTGGAACAAAGTGAAATAATGTGTGAAATTAAAATGAATTAATTGGATTAATTAAAGGAGAATGGCACTTTTGTAATTTTGGGATTCATTAAACGGGACGACGCCGTTTTGGAGCATGGAACGAAATGTTCCTATTGGCTGAGGCGCGGGTACAGTAACAACAGCATGCCAAAACAGAAAAACAAAGCAAACGCGTTCTGGGCTGAAGCTTAGGGTTTGCTACAGTGGTGTTCATCACCATTGATGAACATTTTTTCCAGAAACAAGAAATGTGCATACCATCGTGACCATCAAGCCATGTACAACAACAAACCAACAACCATTAACCCTAAATCATGCTGAAATGGAAGCATCATGCAAAATAAAGTTTAACAACCAAACTTAAATTCCAATTTTCTCTCTCGATAATCAACCATTTTCAAAACTACAACAATCAATGAGCTCAGCATGGCAAGATCTTCATGAAGCATATCATAATTTTGGAAAAGGTTGAGGTCGAAAACTCACCTAATTTGTAGAACAGAAGGAGAAACAGTGTTGTTTTGTCTTTTAATGGTGAAACAGATGTTCTATAGTCCTCCACATGATGGTTGGTGAAGGTTGCTTGGCTTGAAACAACTTGCAGTAACTTTAAAAAAGCTCTGCCATGGATGAGATGTGAAGAAAAACAGAACTCGAAAGATGGTTACAGCTGAGGAATAGTGGTTGGAACAGATTCACAAGGCTGCTTAGATGTTGTTTTAGGCAAGGCAATGTCAAACTCTTTGGAAGTTTTGGACAGCTTTTGAGAAATGGCCAAAATGAAGCCTTTTGAGAGAATGTGAAGTTCTGTCTTGAATGTGCTTGATGGCTGCTAGTTAGGGGTTTCATTTGACAGAAAATGAGGAAAAGATCTGTTGTTTGATGGTACAAAGCATGGTCCATGGATATGTGGGATAGATTTGGTGAATAAGTGTACTTTCTTTCCAAATTCCAAGCAACTAGGTATGGATACATGTACTGCATAAAAATGACTTTGCAACATGTCTCAAATGCATTTTCAGATCATATTTGGATAGTAGGAATGGTGGGAAATGATTAATTTGAAAAGTCAAAATTCCACTCACTTGAATTTAATTCATGCAAGTCCAAAAATGCCATTTTGATTGGTGAAGTTTTGGTACATGAAAGTTACATTTTTGGAAAGAGGGGATCAAATGTGACTTGTAGGAAAAAACCCCACCCAAATTGGCCAAATGGTTTGAGAGATATGGCCTTTTGAAGTTCAAGAATTTTTGAAAATGAATTGATCATAACTTGCCAACCATACATGGGAATTGAGTGTTCTTGGGCTTTTTGGAAATGGGAGGACAAGATCTTCAACTTTCATGTTGGGCAAAAATTCATTTGAAGCTTGTATCATGATGTAAGTTTGAGGATCAAGACTTTCCATTTTTGGTAAGTTTCAGTTACAGGTCCAGTTTCCATTTTTGGAAATTTCTGATCTGGCTTCAAATTCTTCCATGATGGTGTTTGACATGATATATGAGGACTATATGGACATGAATGAGACCTCTCAAACCAATTTCCATCATCAAATCACTGATTAAATGGACAGTTGACCAACAGTTGACTTTTAGGGTTTCTGACTGACTGTGCATTGACTGATGACTTCTGAACATCCAATCCTTGACCAAAACACTTCAAATGGATCCTCAAGTCATGTGAACATGTTGGACCAACCCTAAGGCCTTGGCTCCTTGAGAATTATGCTTGCTTGCTTGGTTGACTGATCTCCTGATCAGTTTGACCTAATTTCTTGATTGGCTTGCACTTGAGGCAAAAGAGGCAATGCAATGCTATGCAATGGACCATGATATGCTATGACCTAATATGAAAATGTATGTACAATGATGGGTGCAAATTTGAGGTGCTACAACCTAGATTCAAAAAATCATATCTCAATCATCAAGTATCCAAAAATCACAAACTTTACATGGAAATCACCATTAACATCTCCAGAATGAGCACAAAAAAATTCAATCATTTCTTTAAGAGTATGAGCATTTCATGAAGGATATGGTAAAATGTATACAAAATGCACACATGAACAAAATCAATAGGCCAATCAAATTTCCACACGTGCAAAAATTTCACAAAAATCACCATAAAATTCTACACATCCTCATGAGCATGGCACAAAAAATCTCACCAAAATTGGATAAGAAATGAGTGATTTATCAATTTTCTAAGTTGTGGTAACAAAATTGAAATTAAAATGAAAAACAAAATAGAAATAATAATAATTAAATGGATCAGTGGCATTTTTGCAATTATCATGAAGTACGCCAAAACGGCGTCGTTTCAAACAGACTGCACGGCGCGTTTTCATTGGTTCGTGAAGGCGGTAAACACAGAAATTCAAAAAGCCAAGCGAACATGAAGATCAAACGCACATATTCATCGTCTTCTCACCAACACATTTCCAGAAAATTCATAAAACTCAAGAACATCGAATCTTCACAGAAATTAACAAACGTATATCCATTGGAAAGGTCTAAGCACGAGGGTTCCAAATATGTAACCAATTCATCCTAATTCTAACTGTAGCTCACGGATCGAGCAAAAACCTAAACACACATCCAACTTCAAAACGCGATTTCTTCCTCTACAGTTCACTAAATCAAAAACTACCTACATCATGATCATCTACATGGAAGGCACTACACAAGGCACATAACAATCGAAGCAAACATGATATTCGAAAACTCACCTTAAAGTGATGACAGTGGTGATTGCACGCGTTCCAGCCTTAGTTCATGTGAAACAGGTGAAGCAAATGGTGCAGGAAGGTGATTGGAACAGTTGTAGTGGCTCAGCAATGCTTCAATTGCAAAAAATCACAAAACTTCATGAATCCACATGCCTTGGACAGTCACGAATGGGAGGTTTTCTTGCACAATTTCCTCAAAACAGTTGGAGAGGAAGATGATTGGAGCACGAAGCAAAACGAATTTTGGATTTTGGTGGAGAATTGGTTGAGTTTTGGTCCAAAATGTGAAAATGAGATTCTTGAGATTCTTGAGATTTGGAGGGAAAGTTTGTTGTGAATTCTTGCAAATTGTGATTGTCATCAAATTCAGTTACAATTAAGCTCTTATACTTCCACTTAATCACATTCTTAATCATCCAATTAACCAAAATGAAATGTGATTAGCAAAAATGTATTTTACAAAGCAAGGGCAAAATGGACTTTTCACCTAGGGCTCTGTGACAGCTGTATGACAGCTCACACACTCTCCAAATTCCATTTGTGATGTGTTGTAACTTGTCTCATATCAATTGGACTTGTAATTCTCATTTTCACCATGTCATGCCACAAAATGCATTTTCAAGTACAATTCCAAAATGACTTGGTCAAATATTGAACCTTAACATGTTATGACAGTTGAAACAATTTCTAATTTGCATTTGTGAGGTGTTGCAAAAATCCCCATTCCAAAATTCCCATTATTTCTCAACTTGGACCATTTTGCCCTTGGATTTTTAATTGTACACTTGAAAATTGACTTTTTGCATTGACCATTTTTGATGAATTCCAATTATGCACCATGAAAGTACATGTCAAATGGAGTTTGCACATAAAAAGATCACTCAATTTGGACACTCCATGTGGAAGTTATGCCACTTTGATTATGGGTCATTTTTGAAATTGAATGGACCATAACTTGCCAACCATACATGGGAATTTCATGTTCTTGGGCTTTTTGGAAAGGTGATACCAAGATCTACAACTTTCATGTTGAACAAATTTTCATTTGAAGCTTCCTTGGACATGTAATTTTGAGGTCAAAAACTTTCCATTTGTGGAAACTTCCATTACAAGTCACTTTCTATTTTTGGCAGTTTTTTGTCTGACTTGATTTTCTCCATTCTTGAGCTTTGACATGTCAAATAACACTTGTTCCAACATGAATGAAGTGTATCCAACTCTCTTCCACCTCCAAATCCATAAAATCAAGCACAGTTGACCACAGTTGACTTTTTCAACTGATAGATGAATTTGGCAAGGCATGATCAATCTGAGCCCCAATTCTCTGATGAAATGGCCCAAGAATGAAACCCTAGCCTCAATAACCTCAATAAAACCATGAGATGATCCCCATATACATCATAGACCCCATCTCCTGATCATGCCCTGATTGGCCTAATGCAACTGATTAGGGTTGACTAGTGGTCAAAACCCTAATCTCAAGGAATCTGCTTCAACACTTGATGATGACAAACCATGATGATGATGATGAATCATTTCAAACAAGATGAAGACCAATCTCCTTGAGAATCACAAAACCCTAATTTGGACCTCCACATCCTCAGATGATTAATGACCAGTCCAATGAAACCCTAACTTGCACATAACCTCTTCATCTCCTGATCAAGACTTGTGAGGATGACCTGCACAATGTAACCACATGATATGCAATATGTAATGCCTAATGACCTAAAAATGATATGCAATATGTTATGCTAGTCCCAAGAGAGGAGGGCAAATTTTGAGGTGTTACAGTAGGCATGAAGTCTACGACTTTATCGAGTCCAAAAAGCAATAAAATCAAGTTCTTTTCTCATCTCCCCAATCAAACGATCAAAGCGAAAAAAGCAAAGCATTCACATAAACATAAGCAAAAAGGTTCCTGTGGAGTACCACAGATGTAGAGGGTGCTAATACCTTCCCTTTGCATAACCAACCCCCGAACCCGTAACTCTAAAGGGATTTATCGTTATTTTTCCCTTCCTCTTTTTGGATAAAATAAAAGACGGTGGCGACTCTTGCATTTAAAATATTTTTCAAACGAGTTAAGTTCAATCAATACTTAATCTCGTGAAAAATCCCGCCGCGACACCTGCTGCCACTGCTCACTTTGTGCCGACTATGCCAGTCGGGTTCCCGTGGGGGATGCCCGCAAACTTTGTGCCTGAAGGTCTTGCTCCAACCTTTGCTTCTCTGCCGACATTTAGCCCGGTCCTTGCGGTGCCACCTCCCGTTGTGCACACTTTACCAAGAGTCAAAGACACCATCTATCATTCTGAGCCGTCTGAGGGCCCAGATGTTTATGAGAAAATGGACGCCATGAATGACCAATTCCTTGAGCTGCGCAAGGAACTGAAGACTCTAAGGGGGAAAGACCTCTTTGGTAAATCTGCTGCTGGGTTGTGCCTTGTGCCCAACGTCAAAATCCATGTTAAGTTCAAAGTGTCTGACTTTGAAAAATACAAGGGAAACACTTGCCCTCTCGGCCATCTTGTGATGTACGCCCGCAAGATGTCAACACAGACAGAGAATGATCAACTCCTTATCCATTATTTTCAAGACAGCCTGTCTTGTGCTGCACTCAGATGGTACATGGGTCTCAACATGATGAACAATGAGAAGGTACTTGATTACATCTCTAGAGTGATTTTTATCACAAATGATATGAAATCTTGTGGAGAAACTCTCTTTGAACAAGTATTCATTGAATATGTACTGAGATCACTTACTCCTTAATTTGATTATATTATTGTAGCAATTGAACACTCTAAGGACCTCAACACCATGAGAATTGAAAAGCTTCATAGTAGTCTAGAGGCAAAAGAGTTGCGTTTGACTGAGAGAAACTCTAAAAGAGATGTAGAGTGGGCCCTGAAAGCGTCTTCTGGTAAGAAGAAACAAAAACAGTCATGGTCAGCGGCCAAGAAGACACATGGTGGTGGTTATTAGAAGTCATCAGCACTCAACTCTAATGAGACGAAACATCATAATGAAAAGGAGAAGTTTGATAAGAAGTAGGTTTAATGCTACTGTTATAAGAAGTTTAGTCACTTTTTTACTGACTGTTGGTCAAACAAGGAAAAGAAATCAGAAGAAGCAAACATAGTCAAAGGAGAGTTTGATGACGAACTTGTGCTATTGATGGCTTTTGAATCTGATGGTGGATATTTGGTAGACTGGTGGTATATGGACATTGGTTGCTCAAATAACCTAACTGAAAACAAAAAATTACTGATTGATTTTGACTCTAGAAAGAGGGCAAAGATAAGATGTGCTGATGATAAGTAGCTTAATGCTGAAGGAATCAGAAATGCCAAAGTCAGAGTGAAAAATAGAAAATTTGTTTTGATCAAGGGCATTTGGTATGTTCCTGGCATGAAGATCAATCAGATGAGTGTAGGTAAGCTAATTGAGAAAGGTTTATCAGTTACTATGAAGGATAATCTCTTAAAGTTGTATGATTCTGATCAGAAGCTCATTATGCAATATGAACAGGGAAGCAACAGAACATTCAAAGTGAATTTGGAAATAATTAAAATTAAATGCCTTAGTGCAGAAGGTGTTGAAGGTGAAAATGAGTTGTGGCACAAGATATTGGGGCATATGAACTTCAGAAGCTTATGGCATTTGAGTTCTAAGAAGCTGGTACATGGCATTCCTAAGATTGTGAAGCTTGAGAAGTCATATGAGATATGCATGAAAGGCAAGCAACCTAGATTTCCATTTACATCAAAAGTGGCTCCAAAAGCAAAACATGTTTTAGGAGTAGTGCGTTCTGATGTATGTGGACCATTTGAAGTACATGCACTTGGAGGAAACAAGTATTTTGTGTCATTTATGGATGAGTTCAAAAGAATTGAAGGTGTAAAAAACACAAGAAATAGGGGGTTTGAATTGGGTTTTACAAGCAAAAGTTTTTTCCAAAACAAAAACATCAATAACAAGTTAATAACAAAGAGATAAAAACACAAAGATTTTTATCCTGGTTCTCTTGAACTCAAAGCTAATCCATTCCATCCCCCAAGGTGATTTTGTCTTATACACAAAGACTTAATCCACTATAATCAACAAATTACAATAAACACAAAGAATAACTGTTTTTGTCTTCTCAAGGATCCAACTAAACCTTAGTCTCCTTAAGGACTCACAAAGAACAACTTTCTTTGTCTTCTTAAGGATAACCTCCTTAAGTATTTAAACAAATAGTTTGAAGAATATTTAGTGTGTTACAAGATGCTTCTACAAAAGCAGATTTACACAAATGAATAATAAATACTTAAAGAACACTGTATACAAAAGATGATAGTTTTTCACAAAGAAAAATAACTTGTCAAAATACTTGTACAAATCAGTGTTTTCTTCAAGTCTCTAATGCATGCTTATATAGTGTAAGCATGTGACCGTTGGAGGGGAAAATAGGGAAAGCTCCTTGAGCGGTTGTCCACTATCAGATGAGAAAGGAATGATACCACGTACTGTCCTTTCGCCCATATATTCAGTGGCAGGTGTGATGAATAGTACAGTCCTTGCCCACGAAATCAGGTAGTGGAAAGGTTGTTCGATTTGTACTATGTACTATTTGATCACGTTTCCATTTGATCTTATCTTCAGATTCATTGGCTTCTGATAAAAGATGATTTAAGCATGAAGTGAAGAAGTAGAGAGCTAGATTCATAAACTTTAGAACCTTGGGTCAGAACCTTGACAACCTCATTAGTCCGACTTTAGTTCTTCAGTATCTTCAGAATCTTCAGAGTCTTCAGAATCCTCAGTCAGAACCTTGATAACCTTAATCGTTTGTCTTAACATCTTCAGAATCTTCATCTACATAACACAACTTCATAAGCTTGCCATTCTCTAAAAGTTTGGTGATCAGAGTTACGTCCATAAGCAAAAACTGAGAAAACATTGCAGCAGCAATATAAAGTCTCCTCGGAAGCTTCTGATGGGTGAAATAACACAGAAGCACAAAGAACATTACAACAACAGTATTGATTTCTTTCAGAACTTCTAATTGCAGCGCGGAAGTGGATTTAGAATGCAAAGTTTAGAAACTGATGATGTTGCACATCATATGATCAAAATCAGAACTGTTTGTTAAAGTTACACAATAACAAATCATTAGGGTACCAAAATTGTTCTCACACAAATACAACATTGTTATCATCAAAACTCAAAGTATAGATGCAGAACCAAATCTTGTTCTAATAATCTCCCCCTTTTTAATGATGACAAAACATGTATTTTGATGGATAATTTTGTACAGGGTAATCACAGAAGAATACATCTTACAAAAGCATAAAGCTCCCCTTGAGATGTATAGTCTTACAAAGATAAACTCAGAATGAAAGAACACTTTCCTGATTTACCTTTTGAAGTACCATAATGAATATTTAGTCAGAATCTAGTTTATCTTCAGAAGTTAGTTGATGTTGTCCAGAGCACTAGTTGATAACATTATCCTTTTGATAAACCTTACTTCAGAATCTTTTCTTTAGAAGACCTTTCTTCAAAAACTTCTTTTCCTTAAAGGATAAGGTTTTCAGAACCTTGATTTTTCAGAAGTAGCCCTTCAAAACCATTATGATTCTTGAGAGTAGAAGCACTTAACAAACTTTTTTTGAAGTATTTGTTAACGGAAGCATTTAAACAATGTTTGGGGTCTTTACTTAGGAAATTAGATATCAAAATAAACACTTAACTCTCCCCCTTTAGAACGTTATATTTTCTCCTCCTTTGTCATCAATCAAAAAGATAAAAGACAAAAATAAATAAAGATAAACAAAACAAATTTCATTGATAAAAAATGCCAATAGGCAGTGCATAGTACAATGAAAAGAAAGAAAACAATGCAATAAAGCTAAAGTAAAATCTAGGAGTTCTGGGGAGGAGGTGGAGAAAGAGGAAGAAGTCTTGACAGACTCAGCTGAAACATCAGACCTTGCTTATCCAGACGCTCGTTGACCCTTGCATTGTCAGCCTAAATCTGCTCAATTATTCTCAAAAGAGAAACTAGAATAGGCTAAGAAGCAGAAGCTTTTGAGAGGACTATCTGGTTTGGAGCTTCTTCCATAACAGAGTATTAAGGTTCAGAAACAAAAGGTTCTAGAGCAGCAGATTCAATGTTTTGAGCAAGTTTTGTTACCTGAGCTTCTTCTTCTACTTCCATGGCTTATGGAGAGGCCTAATTGACTTCAGGTGTAGGAAGGCATAATTGGGAATTCCTCAGCTTCCATAATTCCATTAAGGGTACGAACCCATGCCGAAATTTTCTTTCAGACAGTTTGTACCCAAGACCCTTCATCTTGGAAATCTCGGAGTTCATCCAACTTTTATAGGCTTCCCAAGCTGAATCACTTGCAACAGGGTTTGCATAAGAATGACTGACAGTTATTGCTGTCTCCAAACACCTTTTAGATTCAGAATAAAAAACCATTAGAACCTTACCAAGGTCAGGAGAGGATTGAGTTGGTATTTTTCGATATTTAATGGTGAGGTTGATTCTGGACTCGTCAAAGTCAAGACCAAAGACAAAGGGATGTGAGGGTTGAATAATGGGGGGTGATTCTGGTGAGGTGATTTTTGGTTCAAAGTCAAACATTCCTTCAGGAGTGCCTTCGGAAACATGTCTGTCAAAAGCACTTCTAGCAGGAGATATTCTAGGTGTTGTAATGTTTGGATTATTTGGTTGGGGAGCAGAAACAGTTGGTGGTGGTGAGATGGGTGTAGCTTGTAACTATGGAGGAGATAATAGAGGTGGTATCGATTGTTGTTCCAAAATAGGAGCAAAAACTAGAGGAGTTTCTATGACAGATGTTGCTAAAGTTGGAGTAGATTTTGGTGGTGGAATTTCTATGACATGTGTTATAATTTGTGGATTTATTTCTGGTGGTGGTAGTATAATTGGTTCAGAAATGGTAGATTTAGATGGAGGTGTAATTGGTAAGATTCTAGACGATATTGAAACATAACCTAAATAAGTGTCAGTAGTAGGAAACTTACTAGAAGCTCTTGAAGACTGGACGACCCCAGACGTTCCTTCAGAATCATGGTCTTCTAACGCTCACTTAGAGACACCTCATCTTCGTCCTAAAAGATAGCAATCTTCTTCTTCTTATGAGATCTGGAAGATCCTTCGCCTCTGAACTCTTTCTTCTTTTTTTCATGGACATCTGGGTAAGTTCCTAGGAGGTTAAAGGGATCCACTAATGGGTCAATTCCATCCTTCAGACAACTTTCCAGATAAGCCATCAGAACCCGTGGAGCATCAACTTTGGTGAAGATAGGGTAGTCATCAATTAGATTTCTTGTACCGCAAATATCATCCTTGGTCAGAATGATTTATGGTCTTCTAAATTTGGAGATAAGACCCATGCTCTTTAGATTCTTTCCCCATAAGACTTTCCCAGCGTCCTTTACCAATTCTTCTGTCAAGCCATTGACCAAAAGATCATTCACCACACCACTTTCCACCAGAATATATGAGATCAATCTGCCATTGGGTATGAACTTACTTATGGCCTTCTTGGATGATCCATCAGTTATGGATTCTCTGATGGAATCCCTTATGAATTTGAACAAAAGTGATGGAAGTCCCAACTTAACACCCTTTTCCAGAAGAAATAACATGATTTTCTGACGAGTATTGATGTAGTCAGAGTTGTTTGTACTTGGCTTGTGATTGATGCACCCCAGAATGATCTTGAACCACACCCTTAAGTTACTTGTTAAGTCCTTGGCATTATGACCCTTTTCATCAGCAAAATTTGTTCCTTCCTTGAACATAACAGGAGAGATATCAACATCTCTCTTAGCAGTGGTGGTTGAATTGTGAACCCTTTTTCCTTTGCCATCATGACCAATAAGGTATGTAATGGACTTCTTAGTATGGCAATCTTCCTATTCATGACATATGAGGTTATGGTTTCCTTTTCAGCAGTAGCATGGATCCATAATTGTTTTACCAACACATGACAAACTGGGCCTATGAGTCTCTTGTAAAAGGTGTTCCATCCTTGAACGTTCAACGTCTCCATGAAATGAAAACCGTTATCCTTTAGGTTTTTGAAATATACTGTGGTTTCACACAACACTGTTAGCTCATTGACTGGAGTGTGGAGAGTTAGTTCAGTAATTCCTTCTAGCATGTTGCTTTCAGTTTCATTTGAGGATTATTCAGCCATTGATGATTGTTGTTATTCAACCATTGAGAGAGGATGAAGATGAAGATGAAGAACAATTGAAGAGAGAGAAGAGAGTTTGTTTGAGGTTTGAAAGACTTGAGAGTGTGGGAGAATTGCACGCGCAGTGTGAAAATGTGAGTGAAGTGGGTTTAAATAGATTTTTTTGCAATGATGACAAAATAGAGCGCGCAGTCATGTGGGGAAGTGTAAAGGTTTAAACATAATTCCAAGAATTGTTAAACCCAATGTGTAACACTTTAATCACACATGCTCAGAAAGTGGGACAAATGTCTCCACTAAGAACCACATGAAATCAAACGACAAGACAACCATTAAATGCAATAACTATTCAAAATCAGGAAGACAAATTAATAAGATTTCTTCTGATAAGAACCTTTTTGATTCATGAAAACTTCCTTACTTCAGAAAGCTTCATGTTTCAGAGTCAGAAAGCAAAACAATCTCATAATCTAATCTAGAGTTCTAAAGACTTAACATTGTGAATCACATCTTTTCATTCTGGACAAGGTTTCATAAATAGATTTTTTAGAATGAATATGAATCTATCTTCAGCAAGGGGTTTTGTAAATATATCAGCCCATTGATGGTCTGTATCAATAAATTTTAAGTGAAAAATTCCCTTCTGAACATAGTCACATAATAAGTGACATTTTATTTTAATATGCTTAGCCCTAGAATGTAAGATAGGATTCTTAGATAAATAGATAGCATAAGTATTATCACAAAGAATAAGAATGTTACTCTCAGATATATGATAATCTTCCAGCTGACTCTTCATCCAGAGTATCTGAGTCCTGTATCTAGAAGTTGCAATGTATTCAGCTTCAACTATTGATAGTGCAATTGTTGTCTGTCTCTTGCTGGACCATGAGATCAGGTTATCTCCCAGAAATTGGAAACTTCTAGAAGTAATTTTTCTTTCAATTCTATCTCCAACATAGTCAGCATCATAATAGCCTACTAATTTGTACTCACTTGATTTTCTATAAAATAAACCAAGATTAGTAGTCCCTTTCAGATACCTAAAGATTCTCTTAACAACAGTTAAGTGAGTTTCCCTACGATCTGATTGGAAGAGAGCACAAAAGCAGATACTAAATAAGATATCAGGTCTAGAAGCTGTTAGATATAGAAGAGAACCTATCATACCTCTAGAAAGCTTCTAATTTACCTTACTACTTACCTCTTCTTTCTCTAGAATGCATGTAGGATGCATTAGAGTCTTTGCTAGCTTACATTCTGATAAGTTGAATTTCTTCAGAAGTTCCTTTGTATATTTGCTTTGATGAATATATGTGCCTTCTGGTCTTTGATCAATTTGGATTCCCAGAAAGAAATTTAGTTCTCCCATTAGACTCATTTTGAATTCTGCCTGCATAGACTTAGTAAAATCCTTACATAACGACACATTAGCAGAACAAAAAATAATATCATCAACATATATTTGCACAACCAGAATGTCATTCTTGAAGGTTTTGCAAAAGAGAGTTGTCTCCATTTTTCCTAAGGTAAAATCGTTTTCCAACAAAAAAGTTACTTAGTCTTACATACCAAGCTCTTGGAGCTTGCTTTAGACCATACAAAGACTTTTTCAGTTTAAAAACAAAATCAGTATTTTAAGAGCTTTCAAAACCAGAAGGTTGATCAACATAGACTTCTTCAGAAATATAACCATTCAGGAATGCACTCTTAGCATCCATCTGATAAAGTATGATGTTATGATTGACTGCAAAAGAAATTAAAAGACAAATAGACTCTAACCTGGAAACTGGAGCAAAGGTTTCTGTATAGTCTATACCTTCTTGTTGAATATAACCTTGTGCTACCAATCGAGCTTTATTTCTGACAACTTTGCCTTTCTCATTCCGCTTATTTCTGAAAACCCATATGGTTCCAATGGCATGGAAGCCTTATGGTTTCTGAACAAGATCCCAAACGTTGTTTCTGGTGAATTGATTCAGTTTATCTTGCAAGGCCATAATCCATTCATTATCCAGAAGAGCTTCATCAACGGATGTGGGTTCTATCAGAGACACCAAACCTAGAAGAGTCTCTTCAGAAGGTCTGAATGAAGATCTAATTCTGACTGGAGAATTCTTGTCTCCCAGAATCAGTTATTCGGAATGAGAAGTTCTTGATCTACTCTTCTTCTTATGATTTAGATCAACGATTGCTTATGGTTGAGTTCTTTCTTCGGATTATTTGACTCTTCCTTCTAAGTCTTTTTCTCCAGAGGCAATTTCTTTGGATTCTGAAAGCTTGATCTTCAGATCTGCAAATTTCTCAACTAGCTTTGACTTTTTAGGGTCAAGCTTATCATTGAATCTAACATGAATTGATTCTTCAACAATCCGTGTTTATGTATTAAATATTTCATAGTCTTTAGAGCATTCATAATATCTTATTAGTAAACACTTTTGTGCCTTAGAGTCAAACTTGCCAAGATTCTCTTTAGTGTTTAACATAAAGCATTCACATCCAAAATGATGAAAGTACGAATTATTGGGATTTCTGTTCTTCCACAATTCATAAGGAGGCTTACCCAGAATAGGTCGGATAGAAATCCTGTTTTGAATATAACATGTTGTGTTAACTGCTTCTATCCAGAAATGCTTAGCCATATTAGTTTCTTGGATCATGGTGCAGGCCATTTCTTGCAACATCCTATTCTTCCTTTCTACAACTTGATTTTGTTGTGGAGTTCTAGGACAGGAGAAATAACGAGAAATACCATTTGAATCAAAAAGATTTTCAAAATGCTTATTTTCAAATTCGCCACCATGATCAATTCTGACTTTGTCTATTTTACAATTCATTTTTGTTTGCACTAGTGAGCAGAAGGTAGAAAACACAGAGTGTGACTCATTCTTGTGTTTTGAAATTTACTTTTAGAAAATAACGAGTTTGTTATTCCCTTTCTCTATATATAGAGAAGACGCCAAATTCAGGTAACAAGTTTCAAACTCAATTTCAATTCACTCTTCTCTCTCACATATTGACTTGGGTGTTGAAGTTCTAATCTTGCATGCCAACCCCCTCTCCACCGCATTGAAAACTCAAATCCACCATCACTTTTGATCTTTACTCCATTTCTAATTTCAAAATGAAACAACAATTATTCTACAATATAATGCCTATGGAATTTTACTACCCCTATACATAATGTTCCAATTGAAATTAGAAGAATACAATTTTAGGGTTAAACGAATATTCCCTAATTGGGGCATGATTAAGCGAGTGAAATGATAATCGAACAAAACATAACTTAGTTTTTTTTAGGTTTACTGGGATCCATGGGTATTGCGAGGTGCGGGGAGGAGTTATAATTCAATAATATGTGTCAATTGAACAGTTGAGGTTATCTTCCACGATTTTAAGTGCCACTAATCGCAGTTGAGGAATAAAACAAAAACACAAACCGAGCAGTAAAGTATCGCAAAAATAGAAAAACTTGACAAACACTAGGCCCCACATATCCCAAGCAAAATGATCACACACCCACGACACGTAAAAATAGCTTAATAAGATAGGTGTAGGCTATCGCCTTTATAGAGCACAATTTTATGGCCAATGGTATAGTTTTCTCGATCAACCAATCTATTTAAAATATTTTTATCTCTTTAATTTACTTTAATTTTTTTGCATTTCTTAATTTAGTCATCTTTACATACTTTGTTGGTTGTTATTTGAAATAGTTAAGAAAGTTATAACTAGAGGTGTAAAAAAATCCTATATATCAAAGTCTCAATAATTAGACCTCTTTTTTTTCCTACTAAATGAATATTTTAAGGAATTTCTTAATGCATTCTCTATATTTTTTAGACACAACGCAAAAATACTAAAATGTCATGTAGTTTTCGAATATGCATCTTCAGACGCATCCAACACACATTCAACATAAGCCATTCTGAGTGACATCCTATAACTTATTTTTATTTTATTTTATTTATTCCGAAGATGCATCTCCAGAAGTTTCTAGAAATATATGCATAAATGATCAACCTAGTAAAAAATTTGGAGATGCATCTTCGAAAGTTTGGGGAGGGATTTTGAAAATTACTGTCACTTTTGCATGTCAGTATTTTTCAGAGAAGCATTTCTATTGAGCGAGAAAGAGGAGAATGTTACTTGTGCCTTAGAGGTGTGTCGGACAATGTTGAAGGACCGAGATGAGATGCTTAAAGTGATTGTTACAGACCGCGATATCGCCTTGATGAATTCGGTTGCAAATGTATTTCCTACTTCTTATGCATTACTTTGTAGATATCACATAACAAAGAATGTGAGAAGTTGGGTTAAACCCGCGGTTGGGATGAAACAGATATAGTCAAAAAATGGTGAAGACGGTTGTGGAAAAAATAATGGATGCATGAAATCGTATAGTAAATTCTTCCACAAAAGAGTTATATGCTGATTTCGTTATGCATTTCAAGAAAGTGTGCGAAAAATGGATGCGCTTCCCTAAAATGGGTCACTTCATAGCATGTGCGAATGATAAAGTGTGTGTTGATCTGACACAATACAATTTTTCGAAAACCTTTTTCCCACTAAGTACCGCCCCACCCCAAAATCCAAATGATCGTATTATGTGTATTTGGTAGCTTTCAAAATCACGACATTTTATTCAAGTTTACTTGAAACCGAGATGCCTTATACCATTTACATCACCAGAGTGGGCGACTCATTTAACAACAAAAGGCAAGACTTGACCAGACCATTTTATGGAAAGGATGCAAGAGTTCACGAAATTGAGCAACATTGAAAGAAAATCAAATGCACAAAAGTCAAAGGGGGTATTGTTGGTGTAAGCCCTAGAGGCCAATACTTTTGGTACTTGTATCGAATTATTTATTAATAATAAAAGGCTTTTTCTTTATTACGTTTGTTTAATAAAGTCCCTAGAATAGCTAGTCTGTTTAATGTATCAAGTATGACTTAATCATGAGATCACATTAAACATAAGGACACTATTCTTAAAGTATCCGTAGTCGAGCTTTAGTGTGAAGTGGGATAACATTAAAACATTAAGACTATTATGTTTGTAGACTGATGATCACATCTCATGGATCATGGATAAAGAGTTATCAAGTCTTAAACATAGGTATGAATATTATGAGTAATATTTATACCGGATTAACCCGCTATGAGAATACTATATAGAAAGTTATGCAAAGTGTCATAAGTTATTCTCATGGTGATAATGGTGTATGCCACTCTTCGACCTGAAACCACTATGGACCCTAGATGTAGAGTCGAGTGCTTTATTGCTGATCAAACGTTGTCCGTAACTGGGTAACCATAAAGACAGTTGATGGGTACTCCACGAAGCATGCTGAGGGACATGAGTGACCTAGATGGAATTTGCCCATCCTGTATAACAGGATAAATGTCTATGGGCCCAATATTGAACTGGACAAGGATGACACGGTCTATGCCTTGTGTTCAATATAGACATAAGGGCAAAGGGTAATTATACACATAAGTATTATCACATAAGGTTTTGTCAGATCACATGACATTTTCGTGTCTTGGGTAGCAGTGATGTGTTGCTAGATACCGCTCACTGTTTATTATGTTAAATGTGTGATTTAATATAATTGCCAACGTCACGAAAACCTACAGGGTCACACACAAAGGACGGATTGATGAGAGATAGAGTAACTAAGGAATACCGTAAGGTACGGTGCCCTTAAGTGAATTATAGAACATCGTAAGGTACGGTGTACTTGAGTAGAATACGAAATATGGTAAAGTACCATGGGCTTAAGTGATTTTGGGCATATTATAAGATATGGGCCAAAATACACTTAAGTGGGCCTTTTAGCTTGAAGCCCACACAAGTGGTTCTATAAATAGAACCCTTGTGCAGAAGCATTGGCGCGGTTGCATTATTTTCGTTTTCTCTCTCTCTCTCTCTCTCTCTCACTCAAAGCCTTCATTCGTACCAGCTAGCACTGAGATTGAAGGAATCCGTTCGTGTGGACTAAGTAGAGACGTTGTCATCGTTCAACGTTCGTGATCGCTTCGTGGATCTGCATCAAAGGTTTTTGATCGTTACAAGAGATCTGCACCAAAGGTTTCAATCGTCACAAGAGGTAAATATTCTATCATTGATCATGACTCATTTAACAACAAAAGGCAAGACTTGACCAGACCATTTTATGGAAAGGATGCAAGAGTTCACGAAATTGAGCAACATTGAAAGAAAATCAAATGCACAAAAGTCAAAGGGGGTACCACTCATAGATTTAGCCGACGACAAATGTTTCTATTCGTTTTAATTTCCCGTTTAACCGCACTAATAAGTGTATGCAATTGTGTCTCAATATTAATGAAGTGTAATATATTCAATTTCTTAATACTTTAATATTTTATTCATCTTTCCCATAACACTTGTTCTTGTCAAAAAAATGTTTTCACTTAATTTCTGTTTTTAAAGGTTCTATTTCCTATTTGTTCAGTTCAGAAGAGGTTCTGAAGATGAATCTCCGGAACAAGATAATAAGGTGCAGGACCAGAGATATATCTCCGAAATCATCATGTCAGGTTTTGAACGGTCCACAATTGTGTACAACTTCTATAAATTAAGGTGCTCATGTTTTTTATTTCACACAAATTGAAAATGTCACAAATAAACATCAATTGATATGTCACAAATGTCTCATTCTCCAGCGTGACTCCCAGACGAAAGTTTAAGCTCAACGAGTACACATATCTTGCAGATATTAAATATAAAATCCATAATCTCCTACCTTACGGAGACAATAAAAGAATTGTGAAGTTGTAGTACCGTTCACCGTCGATTGACAACGGATGGAAGATTGAGTTCATCAACTTTGAGCTCAAGATGGATGCAGATGTAAGGGCTATATGGAATACATTTTTTTGTTTCGAAACAAAAACTTTGTTCAAGTTGAAAGCGACAACTTCAAGATCGATCGAAGATATTGTGAAGATGTTGAAGCGTCCACAGGAACATTGAAGTGTAATGTTGCATTTTATGTTAAAATCATCTATGTAATGCTTATTTTATATTATAAATGTTAATTTTATTTTGTCAAATTACATATTTTTTGTGCCTGCTTCTGCTACTAGTGTGTAAATGTTCTGGAAATGTATCTACGAAACATATCGGAGATGCATCTCGACAATAAAAAAAAACTCAACTTATAAGGCGTCACTCGGAATGTCTTACGCTAGGTGTGTGTTGGATGCGGCAGAAGATACATCTTCGAAAATTGGGAGACATTTTAATATTTTGTCTGGTACTTAAGAAATATATGACGCATTAAGAAATTTTCATATTTTCTTTTTTGCCCCTTATTATTAAACTCTCTCATATTTTTATTTTTTATGGAACTTAAGTGAGAGACTCAAAACTTGATTTATTTGAAATAAAATATTTTAGTTTTTTTTTTAAATAAATATTTTGAAAAAAATAAAATTTGTACTAAATGATAAAGTTGATTTTTTTTTCTAAAATTAAAAAAAAAAGTGATTTTTTTTGGAAAATGAGAAAAAGTTCATTTTTTTTCAAAATTTTAAAAAATATAATAAAAAAATTGATTTTTTCTAAAAATTAATAAAGTTGGTTTTTTTCAAAAATAAAAAATAGTCGATATTTTTTTAAAAAATAAAAAATTCAATTTTTTTTTAAAATAAAAAAAGTTGGTTTTTCCTGAAAAAAAAATCGTTTTTTTGAAAAAAAAAAACAGATTTTTTCATAAAATAAAAAAATGATTTTTTTCGAAAAATAAAAAAGTCAATTTTTTTAAAAAGATAAATCAATTTTTTCTTAAAATAATAAAAAAGACTATTCTATAAAAAAAACAAATATTTTTCTCTAAATAAATAAAATCATTTTTTTCAAAAATTAAAAAAGTCAATTTTCTTCGAAAAAATGCCATTTTTTGGAAAATAATATTAAGTTGATTTTTCCAAAAAAAAAAGGTCGATTTTTTCAAAATGAGAAGAGTAGATGTTTTAAAAAAAATGATTTCTTTTAAAATAAAAAAAATATCACTTTTTTTGAAAATAAAAAAAAAAGTTTTTTAAAAAAGAAAAATTGATTATATTTCTAGTATAAGAGACCTAGATATTTTAAAACTCATTTATTTTTAAAATTCTGGACCATCTATATTTTTAGAACTTTAAAAATTAAGTACCAACCCTTAAAATTGATTAATCAATCATTTAATTAACGTTTGAGTTGAGGAACAAATATATATTTTAATTTAAATTTATGCAAGAATAGATACCATAGAATGAAGAAGAGGAGTAACATATACACTATATCTGGAATTGGATGCTTTTATCTTGGAATAAATATTAATATCTTAAGAATATAAATAGAAATTGCTTTAGCAAGTTGGCAAGAATACAATTCCTTTTAATTGAGTGGACAAAAAAGACATCCAAAATAAATAAAATTTGATCAACCATAGCAAGAATTCTCTTATATTTTGCATATATATTTTTTGATGCACTAGTACTCAGGCTTTAAGATGAACTTGTATCAATCCATTAAGATTTGTCTTCAACTTGTACACATTTTTCTTCTTTTATTTTTATCTCCAAACTGCCGTTTGGCTTCCATATACTACTTATTCTAGTTTTCCATCGAGGACAAATGAATTCACATATAATTGCTACATAGGAATCTCTAATAACTAGTAATTGCAACAATCAGTCTAATTGTCTCCATTCTAATTAATTTCATATTAGATAATTTTAATTTCCATTAATTTAAATTTAAATGTATTTTGCATTTTATTGTGTTGGTATTTTTTTATGTTTGTTGGATGAGTAGAATCATCAAAAAAGGCAATGGAGGTAGCATGTAACAATAAGAAAGTGATAGAAAAGTAAAATCTTGTGCAGAAAAATGGAGAAAGCCCCTGAAAAAACGCGGGCGCGTGGAAGGATTTGATAGTTGGGGATTTTGATCATTTGCTTTTGATCGTTGGTTAATGATCGTTGGCCCTACCATTGGTCAATGCGGGCACCTTGGATCTCAACGCGCACGTTGGACGCGAAGCTGGCCTTTAAAAGTGGTTTTTTAGCCATTCTTTTTTCATTCCAATCTTAATTCTCTCTTCTTCTAACAAATTACTATCATATTCTTGCAAAAGACTTGTTGTTTTCACTATTGTGTTTGCATAATTTATGGCACCACCAAATAGAAGTTGTACCTTTGGTCAATCCATACCATCAGCTCCAATCTACCCCTCGTATCTATTTATGAATGAACCGAGCGCATAAAAACTCATGCAGATTAAGAAGTTCATAATTGTGAAGGAGTGTGCCTTTGATCAGGAGCATCTCTCTAAATTTGAAGAGTTAAGCAACATACTAGAGACAAGAGGATGAATGTGCCTGAATAAGCTGATTAAGGAGACAAGTAAAACATTGGGTTTGAGTTCTACGTGAACGCTGCCAATCGAAAATCTCATGATTACACATCTTATGTTCGAGGTAAAAGTATTGATTTTTCTCCTCAAGCTATTAATTCTCTTATTCGTCTCCAAACACCTCCAAGTTGTAACATTCAAAATAGTAGGAAGGTGTGATTATCTGATGAGATGAGTCAGATGATGTTGGCTGAGTTTTGTCATCCGAAGACTGAGTGGATAATGGCTTAGGATAGGTTTATTAGTTTGAAGGTTAGAGACATGCTCCTAATACCTAAGGCTTGTGCTTCATTTTTAATCCAAACCTTGGAGGCATTTCAACTCATTCTGACTTGACGGTGAGAATGTGCCAGACTCTCATGGCTATCTTGCATTAGGAGCATATTAATATGGGAATACTCATTACGAGAAACATCAAATTTATGGATGATGCCCCCCAAAGAAATAGGGAGCACTTTTGTGTTATTAACAAATTGTGCAGGTTGGTAGGAGTCCAGATGCACCCAGAAGATGTGATGATCAACCATATGCTTCTAACCACAGCAAGTTCCATCTGCAAGACCCTCCACCCACGCCATCTAGCCAGAGGCCAAGAGGAACAAGGAGAGGATGATGTCTAACATCCTAAGATGCAACAACCACCCGAGGAAGCCCATCAAAATTCAGCAACATCCTGAACAAATGCAACAGTGATAAGAATTTTCCTTAGGCATAACCACTCGGGCTCATGAAGCGTCGCCTAATTTGTACATCAACACCCCGAGATTTGGGGTTGGGTACCAAGATTTTTATGATCATCGCATAGATCATGTATTTGTCCCTAATCTAAGCAAAAAATCTCCTACTTTAGTAGCGACAGAGACATACTTTGTGGAGCAGAATCAAAGATTAGAAAACATGCAAGCAGAGATGAGGATTCTTTAGGCTAGGTAGAATCAGGAATATAATGATGACCTTACTCGACTTCATGACTTCTTCTGCCCTGATGATGGTTTCTAGTCCAAAATACTACTTTTGTTTTATTTCCTTTTGTTTATTTCCTTTTGTAGCAATCAGTTAAAAAAGGGGAGCTCCAAAAATGTTGTCTGCCCTAAATTTTGTATTGCTTTGTCTTTGATCAATGAATTTTTTTTGTGTATGTTTCTTTTTCAGTTTAATTACTACCTTACCTTTGAATAGAAAATAAGTCACAATAGATAGAGAATAGTGTGATCGAGATCAAAGTGACTTTGCTGAGTAATGATTGATGAAGAAAGGGGACACCATTGTTGTTGCTTAATCTACAGATATATAAACTTGTGAGGTTTGAGCCATAATATTTCCATTTGTTTACTTATTTATTTTTCTCAGTGTATCCATGCAATTGTAATATCTAGAACTTACATTTTATTTGTTTAAAGTAAGTTGATATGATAAACACACATAGAGGCAGTTGTTTGTGAAAACTCTACGAACTTATAAACTACCCTTGCATTATGACTGATATCCATTGTTAACCAATTTGAGAATTAGCATTTCCTTCGGAGAATTAGCCTATTATAAGCCCTTGACTTAAAATATATAAATCTTTCCATCCTCCTTAGAGTTAGGTAGATATATTTTAACTTTGGTATAAGCTAACACTAAGTTTGAGGTTGCTCTTAGAAGTTAGCAACACTTAATTTAGGGTTGGGGTACTATAGAATTTGGTCTAAGAAAATAAAAATAAATAAAAATAAGATGTTAAAACATGGCATTTTCAACAAAAAAAATTGATGAAAAAGATCACAAAATTGAAAAATCTCTAGTACCGAGTATGAAAGAAAGAGTGATATGAAAGGGAAAACATAACAGAAGGACAAGAAGTACCTAACTCCAAGGTTTAAGCAAATTATCCAAAAAATATCCTACCATGACATAAGCCACATTACAACCTAAAACCCCATCAAATATGTGTGTTTAAATATGATCTGACTGAGTTTAGAGATAACTTATAAATTCACTGGTTTTTACCCTTGTATGTTGATTGAGTGAACATCCTTTCAATTGAGTGCATCATGGTAAGTAGAGACACAAGTTAAGTAATGGTGATGCGATAACTTATCAGATTTGATTAAAGCAAATCATGAAGCGAAGTCTTGATTAGCAAAATCAAGTGACATTCATGTGGTAAGGTTTCTATTTTTTTTGATAAAGTTTTAGTGTGCATACAGGTTACTTGAGGACAAGCAATAATTTAAATTTGGGGTTATGATGAAGGGTTATCAATGCACGTCATTTAGCAAGAAAATGACTTAGTGAGAAAATTGGTGAAAAAAATTGGTAACCCCTGAATTCTTTTCAAAATTGGTGAAAAAAATGAGCAAAAACACATTGAAGCCCCTGAATTTTACACGACTATAACATGCCCACATTGCCTCTAACGAGCCCGCGTTGAAAAGCAATATGCCTGCATTGAAGTAATGATAGTGCAACGCGCCCGCGTTGATAAGTAATGTGCATGTGTTGCATTTGTTTGCTTGACACATTTTCCAGCAGCTTTATAAGGAAGAGAGAGAGAGAGAGAGAGAGAGAGAGAGAGACATTTTAGAGTGATTTTGGAGATTTTGAAGGCCATTGGAGAGCTTCTTCTTTAGTGATTTTTCATGCTCTTTGAATCTAAACTATTGGTATTGATTAATTTCAGCACGAGTAGCTAGATTCCTTTAGGTTAGGTTAAATTTGAGGATGAACCTATTTTTACTTGATTAAGACATATGACCGGATGATATTAATGTTAATGTTATGACTTACTGTTATTATTCAGTTAATAATTATGAGACATATGTGTCACACCCCAATTTTGACCCTGAATCGTGGAATCAATACATATATCGCAGTTTTTGTATCTCTGCATATCATAACATCCACCCCATACCACAAAATGCCTAGAATGTTAGTCAAAATAAATTTGTGGATCTACAAACAGACCGATTGAATCAATTTTCAAATGTGTGACAAATCAGCGGACGAAAAATTTCAAAATTGAGCTTGCAGACATCAATTTTATTAATCTATGTTTCGCGTAATTTAACCTGGTGTGCTCGATTTATTTTTTCAGCTGCTTTTTCGATTACATTTTGATTCGCCTTAGCGTTTTAATCGGACAATTTTTATTTCAAATTTGATAAAAACCTGTATGTTTTCGAGAAGTTTATTTTGCATTAATCATTGTGGTGCAACCATGTTAATGTTTTGGGCATTTTTGCGCCGAATTTTTATTAATTTTTTATCCATTTATTTATGTTTTCTAGTCAAAATAATCGGGAGGATGATTTAGAAATTATCTTGTTTTTAGTTTGAATTTTGGTTGTGTCGTTTATTTTTAATTTATTTTTGAAATTCCACTTAATAATTTAAATTTGTTAAAGAAAATCAAGAAAATAGGAAAATATCTCTCTTCTTCTAATAACTTTGTGCCATGTGTCCTCACAAGAAATCCATTCAAAATTTATCTCCCTCTCATGAGCCCTCTTTTCTCGATGGTGATGAAAAAAAACAAAAAGTTGGCAATGGTTTAGTTCCTCCAACAAGAGAGACTACATAAAATATGAGAAACACATTTGGGATTCCCACTAGCATCTTTCTCTTACTCCACTAAAACGAAAAAGACAAAAAAGAGGGATATAGCCAATCTGAGATGGACACACGGCGCATGAGAGAGGTGCTTTTTTTTTATATTTCAAAACAATCCTATAAGAACCAATAGGTGGCTGACAGCCTGTTTTCATAATATAAAAAAAAGATCTCGTTGGTTGGCTCTCTCACGTGTGGTATTCTTCATCTCCTCTCTCTAATTTGAGTCTGCTGCAAAAACACAAAACCAACCTCACACCATCTTCTTCCTAAAAATACCTCTCCACTATAATTTTTCTTCACTCTTTCTTCCATTATAAAACAACAAACCTTCAACTCTCATACACCATACCTCCTTCATTTCCCTACATCAAAATACACAAACCACACACCATTCAACCACTTACCTTATCTTCCACTCTTCCAAACAAAACTCACACCCTGCTAATCTTCACAACTGTGACACCGCCCTTATTCACCACATCTTCTCCTCACAACTGTGTAATCATCATTCAAACAACTCCCTTCACTTCAACATCAAAGCCACCGTGTGAAACACCATCCTCTCTGCAAACCACCAACATACACATCAAACGACAACCTTTGCTTCCATGATACCATCGCTGGAAACCATTCTTAAACTCATCCATCGTGAGTTTCACCGGCGCCCACAATATCATCACCAAAAACCACAACCATTGCCATTGCCTTCAGTGTAAAGGTTTTGTTGCGTTCATTCTGGTTTTGTTTGTCTGAGAATGCATTGTTTATGTTTCTCTTGGTTTTCATTTCTTTTAGATTGTTTATTACTTGCTTAAAAATGGCCTTAATTAAACATGAAGTTTGGCCATTTTTTGTTTTCTGAGTGGTTTGTTGTTTGTCACTTGAGTAGATACATTGAAGGTTGAGACACTAAAAAGAATTCATAATCGATAGCCATCATCTTTGCCATTATCACCTTCATGTTTCTTTTGATGAGAACTTGAATTTGTGTCATGTTTGGTTTGAATTTTGGAGTTTGTTTATTTGCAATGTGAAGAAGTAGATGAACAGTGGTTGTTCATGAAAGCATAGTGTTGGTACTAAGTTTTCATGTTCATTTTGTTATACCATTTATTGCGTTTGTTTTCTCTTATATATCATTCATTTCCATTGTTTGATAGATTGAGGTCAGTGGTTGAGATTGTTGAGGCTCTGGTCTACCAACTCCCCTGACTTGGGTTTGATTCCATTGTGCCAAGTTTTCTTTTTTGGGGTTTCTGAGTTTTTTCCATTGTTTTTCCCAAACTCGTACGCATTTTTCTTTAGGATGGAGTGAAAGACAGAGAAAATATTCAAGGTTTTGTGTTGTATGTTGTTATTCTAACACCAACCTTGAACAAAAAAAATTATGCTCTCGCAATCTATCTCACATAATGATGTTTTGGTTGTTGTTGTTGTTTCCACCTATTGGAAGGCGATTGCTATATTTTGGAATAACCTTCCTATGTTGTCAGTAAAAAAAATACTCCACAATTTATTTGTTTGCTCGATTGACAGCATTGAGAAATTTGTTCTTAAACAAACTATAAATTACAAGAAATCTTTTTGTTTCATAATATAAGATCTTGAAAATTTGTATTGAATACAATCATTTATTTGGATATTGCAGCACACAAAGAAAGTCATGAATGGTAAAAATCTAAAAAAGGAAATAATACATGTTACTTTCAACTTTTTACCATTCACCATTTGGTTTCGCAAGTAATATATTACCTTGGTTCTTTCATAAAACTGAGGGAAAAGTCTTTATTTTATTTTATTTTTTAATTAAAAAAGAAATAACATTTTCGCTTGGTTTTATAAAAGAACCGAGGGGTATAATTACTCAATTAGCCTATAATGAATTTATGCCCTACACTCATACAGTAACACTGCTCAAGATATTGTCAACACATCAATCCACAAGATACCTTTTACATCCAATAAGAACACGAACACCACCACTATATATCATAGGCGTTGGCCTTTGAAACTTAAACATTGACAATGAAAGCATTGGCCATGAAAAGCAATTTAAAGCCTGTAACAAATATCTGGGATGGATTGCAAGTGCATAAAAAAATTGTTCCAAGGGTGATATTCTTACATAATATCTTATCTTTTAACTGGAATTTTATGTTATGTATCTAACCTTTTTTATGTTAAATCAAAAATTGAAAGCGTGCAAAACTATTGAACTTGAAAAACAATGGGTATGCAACAAAATATGGATTTGTTCTTCTTCAAGAATAACAGTGATGATGATGAATCAGATTTGTCAAAAATGTGTACTTGTATATTGAAACCAAAACAATGTAACATAATAAACTTTGTACTTTAATAAAAAAATGGATATTTTAAAATAATGTAATTTAATATTCTGTGTAAACAATGTAATTTGTATTTCAAAAAAATATTTTTCCCTCGGTTTTTGATAGAAACCGAGGTATGTGGCGCTAGTTTTAAAAATATAAAAAATGTTGTTGTTAGGGGTCGAACAAATGACAATTTCAACTATCCCCTCAGTTAATCAAAAATCAATGGGTAAAGTGGCAAGTTTTTATGACATCATTTGTTATCTCGCTTGTGTAAGCGAGGTAAAATCCCATTGACGCCCAAGGTAAAATATGATTTTTGTAGTAGTGAGATTGTCAGGTTAGGAGGCAAAATAAGATTTTAGATAAGAAGGCTCAACATCTTACCACTACTCTTATTCTTGAATTACTTTATATGGATTTTATGAGACCTATGCAAGTTGAGAGTCTTGAAGGTAAGAGATATGTTTTTGTGTATGTTTATGACTACTCCAGGTACATCAGATGGAGTTTATTCGTGAAAAGTATGACACCTTCATTATTTTGAAACTCTTTGTCGTCCTCTACAAGGTGAAAAGGGATAAGAACTTTCCCATAGCATTCCCATTCGAAGCGATCTTGTTAGATAATTTGAGAACTCCAGCTTCTCTCATTTCTGCATGACTTAAGGGATTGTCCACGAGTTTTCTGCCCTCATCACACCTCACCATAATGGAATTGGTGAAATGGAGAATCGTTCATTGCAAGAAATAGTTAGTGATATGATCCATGCAAAACATCTTTCATTCCTTTTTTGGGTAGAAGCAAGTCATATTCACAATCGAGTAACAATTCGGTCAAGTATAAAGGTTACTCAGTATGAAAGAATGAGATTAAAATAAGGTGAAATAATTTTTGTTGAAGTTTATCTTTTAAAAATATGTTTTACCATTAGTCCTTTGTGAAGCATCGATAAAAATGTTTAAAAAATCATCGACTAAAAATAATAGAAAATGTCAAAACCACCTCGATTAAAAGAGAAAATGTTACTTTAATATATATTTTTATAAATAGAAGTCAAAATGTCAATTAAATTAAAAAAATATTAATTTTTGATTGTTTATTTATCTAATATTTAAATAGAAAGAAGTTAAAACTCCAATTAGATTAAAAAAAAGAATATCACCAATATTTATTTTTGATGTTCTTGAAATTTTTAACAAATCCAATTTTATTTAAGGAAGGACTTTGACTTAATAAGATCAGGTCAATGTTTTATTTTTCCTTAGTAAACTTACTTAGGATTTCATATAGATATGTCGCTTCCTTTTTCAAAGAGACGCGAGTCTCACATGTTTAAGTTGATTTTCTAATACTAGCAAATTCGAACTTAAGCATTTTATTACTTTCTTCAAGAAACTCAAGATATTCCTTAAGATGAGACCGTCGTATACTATTGACTACTTCTAATTAGTGAATTTCCTTTCCTTTGGGCTACAACCCTCCACACATAAGTGATGATTGCACCAGACTGGGATACCAATTCTTTGTGTTTCTTATTTATAATTTATTTGATTGTTCATCGATTATTTCATATCAATTTGTCTCACACATTGTTTCTACATTGTGTGTGACATCTTGTTATCGATCAAAGATAATTTTAATTGGCATCAGAGTATGCACCCTGCTTTAGTTGGGTGCATTTTAGGGTATCTATTCTATTATGTTAAAGATGGACAATACCAAGGAATTAGGATATATTAACCGTCCACCAATTCTTGATGGTACTAATTATGACTATTGGAAGAACATATGGTCTCCTTTCTTAATATCATGGATGACAAAACTTGGAAAGAGATCATCAATGAATGAAATCCTCCTACGATCAAAGATGATGATGATTCAGAATATGTGAAGCCTGGAAAAGATGGGACATATGTGAAGATGCACTTGGGAGTTATCATTTTCATAATTCTATTTACAATGGAGTTTACAAAAATATAGTTAGGGGAATGAATCATTAACATAAGCACTAGTGCTAAAGAGGAATGAAAAACTCTTGAAGTTGCTCATTAGGGAACTTCCAAAGTTTTTATGTTAAGACTTCAACTTTTTACCACTAAATTTGAAATTTTGAATATGTTTGAGGATGGACCTATTAGTGAATTTAATGTACATCTTTGTGACATTGCTAATAACTCATTCGCTCTTGGTGAAAAGATGTCATACGAGAAACCTATAAGAAAAATTCTAGGATCTCTACTAAAGAGGTTTATTATGAAGGTTACTACCATTGAGGAAGCTAGAAATATATTCAAAATGAAATTTAATTAATTGATTGGCTCCTTACCCACCTTTGATATTGCCATTGATGAAAAATCTGAGAGAAAGAATAAAGGTGTACCAAAGTTGACATTGTTGATCATGAAGACCATGTAGTCAATGACACTGATGATAATTTAACTGAATCTATACTCACTAAGAGCTTTAGCATGAGAAAATTGATAGAAGATTTGGGAACAATGTCATTCGAATGTCAAAGACAATAAACAACAAAATCTGAAAAGTGGTAAATTTTAGCATCGAGGAAAATATGGTAAAATAAAAAACTTTTGTGATCCCAACAGAGCTAAAGAAATCCAATGTCGTGAATGTGAAGGATTTGGACATATCAAATTTGAATGTTCTAATTTTATAATAAAAAAAAGAAAAAACTATAATGTTGCCTTTTCAGATGATGAATCTGACGAAGAATGTGAGTTTGATCAAACAAATAATGTTGTGGCTCTTACTACTCGCTTCAAAGAGATTTCTAATACGGAGTTACCTAATGCTTATATATTTCCTAATTGTAATGGGAATGAAAGTGATGAAGATGAGTTATCGATTGATGCCCTTTATGTAGCATATACAAGCTCTTTATTTAAAGTGGAATGAAGAATCAAAAGTGATTAACAAAAAAAGGTATGAATTGAAGCTATTTTTCAAGAAAAAAATTGAACCATGCTCACTATTAATGATTTGAAGCAAGAAGTTTGGCGTCTTAATTCTGAACTTGAAGATATGATCAAATATGTGCGCATGCTAAATTATGGATATGATAAACTTGATGACATTTTAAATATGGGCAAACTTGCAAAGAATAAAAAGAACTTGGATATACTAGCATATCATCAGCCCCAAATATTGTGTTTGTTCCTCCTACACATAAATCAGAAACTACGATGTATGGTATAATATCACAACAACCTACCTAACATTATTAGTAGCACAGTAACACCTTAGTCAAATCTCTCAGGGTTTGTCATTATTATGGTTGGTGTGGGCACATTCATCCTTTATGTTATAAACTATATGGTAAAAATCTACATAAAAACAACTATATCCCTAGTGAAGTGTAAAGACTGATCGGCATCCTCAATAACTATAATGTGACAAGCCTAAGCTTCAAGCTAATATTGCTTGCAACTTTCTCAAAATTTCATCTAGAGAAAACTAGTACTTTAATAGAAATTATTAAAGACATGTGGCTAATGAAAGGAACTATCTAAAGAATATCAAATCCTATTCCAACTATTATGTTAGTTTTTGCGATGGTGTTAGATGATAAATTATTGAAAAGGGTCAGATAGATTGTCCTGAACTTTCTTATCTTAAAGATGTGTTGTTGATTGATAGTCTTATTGGAAACTTCATCATCATCCGTTAATTATGTGATTAGGATTTAAGCATTAAGTTTAATAGCGAAGAATGCACGATTACATATAAACAACACACTTAACTCATGAAGGATTCTAGATCTAGTAACAATTGCTACTTGTAGTTACTCATTTATGAAAATAAACCCCAATCCTGTCTCATATCTAAAGTTGAAGAAACTAATTTGTGGCGTAGGAAGCTTTGGCACCTAAGTCTCAGAAGAATGATGAAGATTATTTTAGAAACAAGCTATTATGGACTTATCTGATCTCAAGATCGAAGAAGGTAAAATCTAAGGATGGCAAAAAAAATGTGTACCCGCAGGTGGCGCCAAATAAAATCTATCACGGGTACAGGACGGATAGCTTAATAAATATCCGCTGATAAAATAAATGGATATTTAAATATCTATTATTTAATGGATACGAATGCAGATTTAATAATACTCTCATTAAACTTTAGATAAAATGAATATCACCTATACTTATTTTTAAAAAAATTTAACAAATACATTTCCTATGTCATTATGCTGTATAAACCACCTTCTTGAGAATTTTCACAATATGTAATATTCCTAATTAGAGAATACATTACTTTCTAAAATAACAGTGTCTAATTTTATATATAAATAAAAGAAAGCACGAACGAAAAACATATAGCATACCAACTGAAATGGGGGCTTCTCTATCAGAGCTAGAGCAGCAGCACCAACATCCTCTGGGGGCTTCTCTATCAGAGCTAGAGCAGCAGCACCAACATTCACAGTCACAGCCAAAAAAAAAGCATCACCAACCAAAAGAACCACCAATCAAAACTAAGGTAAAACTACGATTATCTTCCACAGGGAAAAACTTGTTGCTGTCTCCTCAACAAAACATAGAACCCTCCAGAAAGGTGGTACAAAAGGGCCCAGCTGTAAAAGCCAAATATGAGACTCAATCAGCACAACTAAGTTTTCCTCACAACTTTGAGCGCATATTAATGGATGCAGACTCACCAGTTGATATATCTTCCAAGGAAAAGTTGTTTGATGAACTACATGATGGTGTGTACTTACATGATAAAACTCAGGCAAGTTTCAAAATGAATTTTTATTTTTAGTATAACTTATGTGTTAATGAAACTATTACTTATGCATTGAGAAATGATTATCGTTGTTTGTAGTTGTATTGGGTTGATAAGAAGACCAACGCCAATTGTTTTGTTTTGTTTGCAAGAGCACTATCAATCACTTGGGCAGAGAATCCAATTTACTGGAAATGGATACCGCAAAATGATGAAGGGTACACATACGTATCAGTGATTTCATGTTACGTTACATAGTTTTTAGTCGTGATTAATGTAAGATATGTTTTGTAGCGACGGGATGCCTGAGCTAGCTGAACTGAAGAAAGTTTGTTGGCTAGGAGTGCATGGAAAATTTGACACTAGAAAGCTTTCACCAGGAATTTTATATCAAGTTAGATTTTATGTAGTGTTGAAAGATTCGGCTCAGGGTTGGGAACTTCCGATAAATGTGAGACTAGTTCTTCCAGGAGGAAAGAAGCAGCAACACAAGGTGAATTTAATGGAGATGTTAAGGGTAGGGTGGACGGTGGTTCCGGTAGGTGAGTTTGTAGCAGGTGAGAAAGATGGTGGTGAGATGGAGATATCTTTGTTTGAATATGATGGTGGTACGTGGAAGCAGGGGCTTGTCATCGGAGGCATTGCAATCAAACCAAAAGAATGAGGAATATATAGTTATGTAATGTGGCAATAAAGCTTAGTTTCTTTTGTAATAAATAAAACAGACAAATCACCATGAATAGTCCTTTGGATTGTTCATAATATTATGCATACTATACTGCAGTCTGTCATTGTCAGAGGAGGGGTGATGGCTCTATGTTTGACACACATGGGACATTTGTCTCTGGCAATGTTTTACATAAGCTGCCCCAACTAGTATCATATATTTTTAGTGTTGCTCTATATATTTCTGTTGAGTGTCTAAATTTCTAGTGTTTATTTTCTAATTTTATACTACTAATTTACATGAAATTATACTGATATTGAAAAGTTTTTCAAAATTAAAATTGTTTAACTTTCTCAATTCACCTCCTACATGCATAATCATGTCAAAATACACAAACAAACTCCTCTACTAAACTGTTTTTCAAAATATAAATTGTTTCAGTCTAACAAATTGAACTAGGTTAAGAAAGTTCAAGTTACAGATCCTCATTTACCTTCCGGGTCTAATAGTTATTACTTTAGGACAACAAAAAATGAAAAACATAAAAGATAGGCTGATAAAAATAAATATAACTTTTCAATTGAACTTTGTACATAGGCTGATACAAATATGAATAGCACGCCACTCTTCACAAAGTTGGATAAGAATGTTAGAGATGATATTTTTTATCATAACTGACACACATATTATACAGCATAGAAAACATTGAGGAATATGGTGGCAGCATCATATGAATGTCCTTATATATACACAGAGATGTCAGCCACAATCAAAATATACATCAAGTATTCCCACCATGTTCACGTACACTTCAACAGAATGATTCATGAGGCATCAACTGAAACAGATAACGCATTCAGTTCAATGTGCTGTTTACCGTCGCTGCCAGGGTGAACAAAGACAGTAGCATGAGCCTCTGAATGCGATTTATTGGCTCCTTCTTGTGAAACAGATATTGAGCTCAAGGACATTTTGTCACCGGTATTGCTTTGACCATCTTGGTCATTGGAAATGATTTCCCATTCCTCTTTAAGGGATGTTACTACTATACCCTTTTCTGTATGGCTCTCTATTTCAAAAGCAGTAGGTAGAATCACATAATCATTGACAGGATTGTAAAAGGGATCGGGATCTCCTGCTCTCAGCCAGTGCTTGAGAATCCTGAATAGATGAGGCTCACAAAGGATACCTCGATGCTCCCCTGGGATTCCAACCCTTTCCTGCGCAATGAAGCCGTCAGCCTGCATACAAGGCCAAAAGGTAAGGCATTATTAGAATAAAGTCAATAATTGCATAAAGATGTGAAGAGGAGAGTTAACAAACCTTAGCTGACTCTACTGGAACTGTTCCATCACCATCAACACACACGAATCTGGGCTGAATATTATAAAATAGAGTCAGACTTTGTATACTAAGGAAATGAAATTCCTGGGGAGTAGTTTACACAGATGTAACACAACACACAATAGAGTCAGACTTTATTTTGGGGAGACCTAGGACTAGATCTTTTGAGACTATTTTATTTAGTAAGTCAAAGTTAACATGTGCTAAACGCCTATGCCATAACCATGAATCTTCACTCATTGTTACAAGGCATTTGTCACTTGTTAACGATACTTCGTTCAAGTCTAACGTATAGATATTATTCACTCGCAGGCCATGAAACATACTCTTCTTGTCATCAGTATGTACAATTTTGCAACAATCTTTTGAAAACGATACATTGTATCCTTTGTCACATAATTGACTGATGCTAAGTAGATTGTGTTTAAGACCTTCGACAAGCAATACATCAGAAATAGTAGTGGAAGAAGGGTTACCTATACTACCTTTACCTAGTATTGCTCCACGGTTGTTGTCACCATAGGTTACATATCCTTTCTTCTTAGCCACGAAGTCAATGAAGAGTGATATGTCTCCTGACATGTGCCTTGAGCATCCACTGTCGAGAACCCATCTTCTCTCGGTAGTCTCGAGGCATTGTACCTATGGAAATGCAATTAACACGAGAAGGTACCCAATGGCTTATTGGGTCCTGAATGGCGAGTAACGAAATGGTTGCATTGGGCAGCCATTGATAAATGCCTTTAGGAACTAAGAATCTCCTAAACCTGCATTAGTAATGGAGTGACCTTTCTTGCAACAATAAAGACAAGAGAAATTTACATTTTGATTGCCTTTGCTATCTTCATCCTTTATAACATATTTATATTTTTGATATGGATTAACCATACCTTTTCGAAAGTTTGATTTATCGATAGCAAAGGTAATCTTGGGCTCAAGAGCCTTGTCAAGTTTGGCTTTTAGGTTTCTTACTTCACCTTGTCAAATATAACAAGTATCACACCCAAAGTTTATCATCCTACTTCTAAGGTCCTCACAACCTGCTTTTGTGCTTTCTACTATAGAAGCTTTGAGTGCCTCAAGTTTCCTTTCGGATTCTCGATTTTTTTGTTCCAAATGGGTAAAAATTTGGTTATTTGAGGCAAGCCTTTTAAAGGCCTCTTTAGCTTCACAGTGTAAAGTATCAAATGCAGCTTGTAATTCATAATGAGACATACGTTTTCTTTTTTGGGGTTTCTGAGATTTTTCCATTGTTTTTCCCAAACTCGTACGCATTTTTCTTTAGGATGGATTGCAAGACAGAGAAAATATTCAAGGTTTTGTGTTGTATGTTGTTATTCTAACACCAACCTTGAACAGAAAAAATTATGCTCTCGCAATCTATCTCACATAATGGTGTTTTGGTTGTTATTGTTGTTGTTGTTGTTTCCACCTATTGCAAGGCGGTTGCTATATTTTGGAATAACCTTCCTATGTTGTTAGTAAAAAAAAACACTCCATAATTTATTTGTTTGCTCGATTGACAATATTGAGAAATTTGTTCTTAAACAAACTATAAATTACAAGAAATCTTTTTGTATCATAATATAAGATCTTGAAAATTTGTATTGAATACAATCCTTCATTTGAATATTGCAGCACACAAAGAAAGTGATGAATGGTAAAAATCTAAAAAAGGAAATAATACATGTTACTTTCAACTTTTTACCATTCACCATTTGGTTTCGCAAGTAATATATTACCTTGGTTCTTTCATAAAACTGAGGGAAAAGTCTCTATTTTATTTTATTTTTTAATTAAAAAAGAAATAACATTTTCGCTTGGTTTTATAAAAGAACCGAGGGGTATAATTACTCAATTAGCCTATAATGAATTTATGCCCTACATTCATACAGTAACAATGCTCAAGATATTGTCAACACATCAATCCACAAGACACCCTTTACATCCAATAAGAACACGAACACCACCACTATATATCATAGGCGTTGTACTTTGAAACTTAAACATTGACAATGAAAGCATTGGCCATGAAAAGCAATTTGAAGCCTGGAACAAATATGTAGGATTGATTGCAAGTGCATAAAAAAATTGTTCCAAGGGTGGTATTCTTACATAATATCTTATCTTTTAACTGGAATTTTATGTTATGTATCTAACCTTTTTTATGTTAAATCAAAAATTGAAAGCGTACAAAACTATCGAACTTGAAAAGCAATGGGTATGCAACAAAATATGGATTTGTTCTTCTTCAAGAATAACATTGATGATGATGAATCAGATTTGTCAAAAATGTGTACTTGTATATTGAAACCAAAACAATGTAACATAATAAACTTTGTACTTTAATAAAAAATGGATATTTTAAAACAATGTAATTTAATATTCTGTGTAAACAATGTAATTTGTATTTCAAAAAAATATTTTTCCCTCGGTTTTTGATAGAAACCGAGGTATGTGGCGCTAGTTTTAAAAATATAAAAAATGTTGTTGTTGGGGGTCAGACAAATGACAATTTCAACTATCTCATTAGTTAATCAGAAACTGATGGGTAAAGTGGCAAGTTTTTATGACGTCATTCGTTATCTCGCTTGTGTAAGCGAGGTAAAATCCCATTGACGCCCAAGGTAAAATATGATTTTTGTAGTAGTGAGACTGTCAGGTTAGGAGGCAAAATAAGATTTCAGATAAGAAGGCTCAACATCTTACCACTACTCGTATTCTTGAATTACTTCATATGGATTTTATGAGACCTATGCAAGTTGAGAGTCTTGAAGGTAAGAGATATATTTTTGTGTATGTTTATGACTACTCCAGGTACATCAGATGGAGTTTATTCGTGAAAAGTATGACACATTCATTATTTTGAAACTCTTTGTCGTCCTCTACAAGGTGAAAAGGGATAAGAACTTTCCCATATCATTCCCATTCGAAGCGATCTTGTCAGATAATTTGAGAACTCCAGCTTCTCTCATTTCTACATGACTTAAAGGATTGTCCATGAGTTCCCTACCCTCATCACACCTCACCATAATGGAATTGGTGAAGCGAAGAATCGTTCATTGCAAGAAATAGTTAGCGATATGATCCATGCAAAACATCTTTCATGTCCCTTTTGGGTAGAAGCAAGTCATATTCACAATCGAGTAATAATTCGGTCAAATATAAAGGTTACTCAGTATGAAAGAATGAGATTAAAATAAGGTGAAACAATTTTTGTTGAAGTTCATCTTTTAAAAATATGTTTTACCATTAGTCCTTTGTGAAGCATCGATAAAAATGTTTAAAAAATCATCGACTAAAACTAATAGAAAATGTCAAAACCACCTCGATTAAAAGAGAAAATGTTACTTTAATATATATTTTTGTAAATAGAAGTCAAAGTGTCAATTAAATTAAAAAAATATTAATTTTTGATTGTTTATTTATCTAATATTTAAATACAAAGAAGTTAAAACTCCAATTAGATTAAAAAAAAAAAGGAATATCACCAATATTTATTTTTGATGTTCTTGAAATTTTTAACAAATCCAATTTTATTTAAGGAAGGACTTTGACTTAATAAGATCAGGTCAATGTTTTATTTTTCCTTAGTAAAAACTTACTTAGGATTTCATATAGATATGTCGCTTCCTTTTTCAAAGAGACGCGAGTCTCACATGTTTAAGTTGATTTTCTAATACTAGCAAATTCAAACTTAAGCATTTTATTACTTTCTTCAAGAAACTCAAGATATTCCTTAAGATGAGACCGTTATATACTATTGACTACTTCTAATTAGTGAATTTCCTTTCCTTTGGGCTACAACCCTCCACACATAAGTGATGATTGCACCAGACTGGGATACCAATTCTTTGTGTTTCTTATTTATAATTTATTTGATTGTTCATCGATTATTTCATATCAATTTTTCTCACACATTGTTTCTACATTGTGTGTGACATCTTGTTATAGATCAAACATAATTTTAATTGACATCAGAGTATGCACCCTGCTTTAGTTGGGTGCATTTTAGGATATCTATTCTATTATGTTTAAGATGGACAATACCAAGGAATTAGGATATATTAACCGTCCACCAATTCTTGATGGTACTAATTATGACTATTGGAAGAACATATGGTCTCCTTTCTTAATATCATGGATGACAAAACTTGGAAAGAGATCATCAATGAATGAAATCCTCCTACGATCAAAGATGATGATGATTCAGAATATGTGAAGCCTGGAAAAGATTAGACATATGTCGAAGATGAAGATGCACTTGGGAGTTATCATTTTCATAATTCTATTTACAATGGAGTTTACAAAAATATAGTTAGAGGAATGAATCATTAACATAAGCACTAGTGCTAAAGAGGAATGAAAAACTCTTGAAGTTGCTCATTAAGGAACTTCCAAAGTTTTTATGTCAAGACTTCAACTTTTTACCACGAAATTTGAAATTTTGAACATGTTTGAGGATGAACCTATTAGTGAATTTAATGTACATCTTTGTGACATTGCTGATAACTCATTCGCTCTTGTTGAAAAGATGTCATACGAGAAGCCTATAAGAAAAATTCTAGGATCTCTACCAAAGAGGTTTATTATGAAGGTTACTACCATTGAGGAAGTTAAAAATATATTCAAAATGAAATTTAATTAATTGATTGACTCCTTACCCACCTTTGATATTGCCATTGATGAAAAATCTGAGAGAAAGAATAAAGGTGTACCAAAGTTGACATTGTTGATCATGAAGACCATGTAGTCAATGACACTGATGATAATTTAACTGAATCTATTTCTATACTCACTAAGAGCTTTAGCATGAGAAAATTGATAGAAGATTTGGGAACAATGTCATTCCACTGTCAAAGACAATAAACAACAAAATCTGAAAAGTGGTAAATTTTAGCGTCGAGGAAAATATGGTAAAATAAAAAACTCTTGTGATCCCAACAAAGCTAAAGAAATCCAATGTCGTGAATGTGAAGGATTTGGACATATCAAATTTGAATGTTTTAATTTTATAATAAAAAAAAGAAAAAACTATAATGTTGCCTTTTCAGATGATGAATCTGACAAAGAACGTGAGTTTGATAAAAACAAATAATGTTGTGGCTCTTACTACTCGCTTCAAAGAGATTTCTAATACGGAGTTACCTAATGCTTATATATTTCCTAATTGTAATGGGAATGAAAGTGATGAAGATGAGTTATCGATTGATGCCCTTTATGTAGCATATACAAGCTCTTTATTTAAAGTGGAATGAAGAATCAAAAGTGATTAACAAAAAAAGGTATGAATTGAAGCTATTTTTCAAGAAAAAAATTGAACCATGCTCACTATTAATGATTTGAAGCAAGAAGTTGGGCGTCTTAATTCTGAACTTGAAGGTATGACCAAATATGTGCGCATGCTAAATTATGGATATGATAAACTTGATGACATTTTAAGTATGGGCAAACTTGCAAAGAATAAAAAGAACTTGGATATACTAGCATATCATCAGCCCCAAATATTGTGTTTGTTCCTCCTACACATAAATCAGAAACTACGATGTATGGTATAATATCACAACAACCTACCTAACATTATTAGTAGCACACTAACACCTTAGTCAAATCTCTCAGGGTTTGTCATTACTATGGTTGGTGTGGGCACATTCATCTTTATGTTATAAACTATATGGTAAAAATCTACATAAAAACAACTATATCCCTAGTGGAATGTAAAGACTGATCGGCATCCTCAATAACTATAATGTGACAAGCCTAACTTCAAGCTAATATTGCTTGCAACTTTCTCAAAATTTCATCTAGAGAAAACTAGTACTTTAATAGAAATTATTAAAGACATGTGGCTAATGAAAGGAACTATCTAAAGAATATCAAACCCTATTCCAACTATTATGTTAGTTTTTGCGATGGTGTTAGATGATAAATTATTGAAAAGGGTCAGATAGATTATCCTGGACTTCCTTGTCTTAAAGATGTGTTGTTGATTGATATCTTATTGGAAACTTCATCATCATCCGTTAATTATGTGATCAGGATTTAAGCATTAAGTTTAATAGCGAAGAATGCACGATTACATATAAACAACACACTTAACTCATGAAGGATTCTAGATCTAGTAACAATTGCTACTTGTAGTTACTCATTTATGAAAATAAACCCCAATCCTGTCTCATATCTAAAGTTGAAGAAACTAATTTGTGGCGTAGGAAGCTTTGGCACCTAAGTCTCAGAAGAATGATGAAGATTATTTTAGAAAAAAGCTATTATAGACGTATCTGATCTCAAGATCGAAGAAGGTAAAATCTAGGGATGGTAAAAAAAATGTGTACCCGCAGGTGGCGCCAAATAAAATCTATCACAGATACGGGGCGGGTAGCTTAATGAATATCCGCTTATAAAATAAATGAATATTTAAATACCAACTATTTAATGGATACAAATGCAGGTTTAATAATACTCTAATTAGACTTTAGATAAAATGAATATCACCGAAACTTATTTTTGGTGTTTTTTAACAAATACATTTCCTATGTCATTATGCTGTATAAAAAAATTCCTAATCAGAGAATTTTCTACAGAGTAAATATTCCAAAAGGATCATCAACTCACGGTCTGAAGCAAATATTCCTAATCAGAGAATACATTACTTTCTAAAATAACAGTATCTAATTTTATATATAAATAAAAGAAAGCACGAACGAAAAACATATAGCATACCAACTGAAATGGGGGCTTCTCTATCAGAGCTAGAGCAGCAGCACCAACATCCTCTGGGGGCTTCTCTATCAGAGCTAGAGCAGCAGCACCAACATTCACAGTCACAGCCAAAAAAAAAGCATCACCAACCAAAAGAACCACCAATCAAAACTAAGGTAAAACTACGATTATCTTCCACAGGGAAAAACTTGTTGCTGTCTCCTCAACAAAACATAGAACCCTCCAGAAAGGTGGTACAAAAGGGCCCAGCTGTAAAAGCCAAATATGAGACTCAATCAGCACAACTAAGTTTTCCTCACATTTTTGAGCGCATATTAAGGGATGCAGACTCACCAGTTGATAGATCTTCCAAGGAAAAGTTGTTTGATCAACTACATGGTGGTGTGTACTTACATGATAAAACTAAGGCAAGTTTCAAAATGAATTTTTATTTTTAGTATAACTTATTTGTTAATGAAACTATTACTTATGCATTGAGAAATGATTATCGTTGTTTGTAGATGTATTGGGTTGATAAGAAGACCAACGCCAACTGTTTTGTGTTGTTTCCAAGAGCACTATCAATCACTTGGGCAGAGAATCCAATTTACTGGAAATGGATAGAGCGAAATAATGAAGGGTACACATACATATCAGTGATTTCATGTTACGTTACATAGTTTTTAGTCGTGATTAATGTAAGATATGTTTTGTTGCGACAGGCTGCCTGAGGTAGTTGAACTGAAGAAAGATTGTTGGCTAGAAGTGCATGGAAAATTTGACACTAGAATGCTTTCACCAGGAATTTTATATGAAGTTTTATTTTATGTAAAAATGAAAGATCCGGTTCAGGGTTGGGAACTTCCGATAAATGTGAGACTTGTTCTTCCAGGAGGAAAGAAGCAGCAAGGCAAGGTGAGTTTAATGGAGATGTTAAGGGGAAGGTGGATGGAAGTTCCGGTAGGTGAGTTTGTAGCATGTGAGAAAGATGGTGGTGAGATGGAGATATCTTTGTTTGAATATGATGGTGGTATATATAGTTATGTGGGGTTTGTCAGCGGAGGCATTGTAATCAAACCAAAAGAATGAGGAATATATAGTTATGTAATGTGGCAATAAAGCTTAGTTTCTTTTGTAATAAATAAAACAGACAAATCACCATGAATAGTCCTTTGGATTGTTCATAATATTATGCATACTATACTGCAGTGTGTCATTGTCAGAGGAGGGGTGATGGCTCTATGTTTGACACACATGGGACATTTGTCTCTGGCAATGTTTTACATAAGCTGCCCCAACTAGTATCATATATTTTTAGTGTTGCTCTATATATTTCTGTTGAGTGTCTAAATTTCTAGTGTATATTTTCTAATTTTATACTACTAATTTACATGAAATTATACTGATATTGAAAAGTTTTTCAAAATTAAAATTGTTTAACTTTCTCAATTCACCTCCTACATGCATAATCATGTCAAAATACACAAACAAACTCCGGGTCTAATAGTTATTACTTTAGGACAACAAAAAATGAAAAACATAAAAGATAGGCTGATAAAAATAAATATAACTTTTTCAATTGAACTTTGTACATAGGCTGATACAAATATGAATAGCACGCCACTCTTGACAAAGTTGGATAAGAATGTTAGAGATGATATTTTTTATCATAACTGACACACATATTATACAGCATAGAAAACATTGAGGAATATGGTGGCAGCATCATATGAATGTCCTTATATATACACAGAGATGTCAGCCACAATCAAAATATACATCAAGTATTCCCACCATGTTCACGTACACTTCAACAGAATGATTCATGAGGCATCAACTGAAACAGATAATGCATTCAGTTCAATGTGCTGTTTACCGTCGCTGCCAGGGTGAACAAAGACAGTAGCATGAGCCTCAGAATGCGATTTATTGGCTCCTTCTTGTGAAACAGATATTGAGCTCAAGGACATTTTGTCACCGGTATTGCTTTGACCATCTTGGTCATTGGAAATGATTTCCCATTCCTCTTTAAGGGATGTTACTACTATACCCTTTTCTGTATGGCTCTCTATTTCAAAAGCAGTAGGTAGAATCACATAATCATTGACAGGATTGTAAAAGGGATCGGGATCTCCTGCCCTCAGCCAGTGCTTGAGAATCCTGAATAGATGAGGCTCACAAAGGATACCTCGATGCTCCCCCGGGATTCCAACCCTTTCCTCCGCAATGAAGCCGTCAGCCTGCATACAAGGCCAAAAGATAAAGCATTACTAAAATAAAGTCACTAATTGCATAAAGATATGAAGAGGAGTTAACAAACCTTAGCTGACTCTACTGGAACTGTTCCATCACCATCAACACACACGAACCTGGGCTGAATATTATAAAATAGAGTCAGACTTTGTATACAAAGGAAATGAAATTCCTGGGGAGTAGTTTACACAGATGTAACACAACACACAATAAAGTAAAATCTGCACATATACGAAATAGAAGATAAAACAAAGGAAATAGATGTGAATTGAAATAGTTATAGATTCAAGTTGAGGCAAGAAAAGAGGTTGCCGCATTCCAAATTCATGTTGAGGCAAGAGAAGAGGTTGCCGCATTCCAAATTCAAGTTGAGGCAAGAGAAGAGGTTGCCGCATTCCAAATTCAAGTTGATGTTCTGAAGGCTTAAAAGCTATTAAAATTTACTCATTGCATTAATATACACACAGATTTTTAAACTAATTAAAAATTCTAAAATAAGGGCCAAATAGCATATGCAAATTGGCCAGACTTTTTCCAAAGGAAGTATGGATAAAAAGTTGTAGTGGAAATTAGGGGAATCAATAACATGTCCACTGAACCATATAGCTTTGGCTACCTTTCGATAGATAAGATGCACCAATAAATATAAATGTATATTTGCAAAATTGAAAAAATTACAAATGTACCTGTAAATAACGTAACTCATGCAGATCTGAAACAGGCTTGTCTGCATTTCCATAGCTGCAGAATAGTTGTCATGTAAAGCGAGGGTCACATATATTAAAAGGAATACCAAATACCTATGAGAAAGTACTAGACCGATCCCATCGCAATTAATACGCATTCTTAGGGCAACAGTGGTATGACCCAATGAATTGATAGAGACATTACCAAATGCTATGAGGGGTCTGAAGATTGGTCCCATAAATATTGTAAAATTTAACACCCGATGGAAGTTTGGCAGAAGATAGAATCTCCTGCGTTTTGTTTGCCCATTCCAAAATCTCTGAGTTGAATGGCAGAGGCAATTCCTCACCATCATAATTAAGCTGGACATCAAACCAATCTAAAATTAAGGTGCATACAAGTAAATATCCTAGACAACTAGGTCTTGAATAGCAACATATCTATTCTCAAACATATAAATGTATTTCCAGACAGTGTTGTCAAATAGCAGTTATAGTGTAGTGGAATTTGAACAAAATTATTTTGTAATACATTATTTAACCCCTTGGATATTTACTAAGCTCAACTAAACAGCAAGCTGAGCAAGGTAGAGCTTGTAAGTTGTAACTCACTTTGTTGTTTAAAAGAGCTTGCTTCAAAATCTCGACACTATCACATGGCGGATATGACTCCAGAATAACATGAGATTTTCCATCCGAATGAAGTCTCTCACGCCACAATTCCAGAACAGTAATGTGTTGCCAATGAAAATTAGGACATGCCATCAGTTCATATATTGATGGACACTCAATCAGCTGTGACATGGAACAATCTTCAATAAGTAATTTTGAAAACCAAGGCATCTAAATGCCAAAAGAAAAGAAAAAAATGTATTATAAGTTCATACCAAAATGCACACATTAAAAGAAAATCCACATGCAAGATTATGCTTATACAATCTTGTGCATAGGAAAGAAGAAAAACATTATAACAGAGAACACTGCATCATACAATCAAGGAAAATACAAACCGAGCAATCAAAGGCAAGTGATCGTGCACGAAAATGCTATATAATAATAATGTAATAACTTGTACAAACTATAAATAATAGCAGCCAAAACTAGTTTATATTTTTTCTTATGTATTATGACATTGCATACTATTTTGCTTTTGATATGAACATAGATATCAAACGAATGATTGCGAATTTTGATTATCATTTAATCATTATTGCCTTTTGGCTTTGGTTTAAGGGTGAGTTCATCAGTATTTTCCTTTTGCTTCATGCTGGATAACAAACATTTAATACATTTGGACAGCTATATCACTGAAGGATAAACTGTTGAGACAGTCGAATAAACTCGTATAGAAATCATACAAGTATTAAATACTCAGCACCCTCAAATATCTGTATCCAACAGATATCAGAGATAATATACACCACAAGAGAAAGGACTCTGACAAGTCCCTGTAATAGGGATTCGTTGCACTACTAATTGAAGTCAAAACACAAATTGAGAAGGCCAAAATAATTGATCTGTACCAACTGGTGCATACTCCATTTGGAAATAAAAAAGTTTTGCTCCCATCCTTCCACAAATGACATTCCATTTAAAAGGGTAGAATTGGCACATCCAGGGGCACCTGCAAAAACGTACAGCTGCATCATTATGGTAAAAAAAAATTTAAGAAACCTCCATCTAGCTGCAAGAACTTAGATGATATAAAAACCAATACATGAATGAAAGACTATAAAATCAGAGAGAAACTGAAGAGTTTCAAAACAGAAATTATGAGAAAAAGAATTGAGCTAATGTGAACAGTTGCCATCAAAAGGCATGATGGTAACAGCATCGCACCTATCACTTTCAAATTTAACGTTTGCTTAATCTCTTTCACCAAGACAAGCAAAAACACCATAAATAAACTATATTTCCTTTTCTTTATTATTTATCCTCCAATATTTCAAAAACCCTCCTTTTGATGCAAATTTTTGTGCATCAACTATTTACTCTCTACCGCATACAGATGACATTGCTCTCTCTAATAAGATTAAGGAAAACAATTTCCAACAGTCCCGGCTTTACAAATTGCATTGAAGTGCTAGAAGAATCATATTCGTCAAATATCCTTATTGTTTACTTCTGATCTTTTGAGTATATACAGAATAGAATATTACTTACCCTGGAATGGCGCAGTAATTGCAATCCAATTCTTAACATATTTCTCAAAAATCTGCAAAGGACAACAAAATTGCAAACTGAAAAATTACATCTTAACAGTGAAAAAATTCCAAGGTTTTGATGGATATAAATGACAAGGTTAAAGAAAACTACAAAATAAAGTAAAATTGATCTAGGAAGCTTAATGTATGTATTACATCACTATGCAGGGACAAGAAACATTTCACCAAAAGACCACCCATAGAATGACTTATGAGGTTTATCTTTTTCCCTCCAGCAGCATTATAAATTAATTCCAACTTTGTGGCAAGCCGATCCATTGTTTCCTGCAACCTGAATGAAAATAATCAGAATTGTTAAAGACCTTGTCTTTAGGATTGTGGGAAATTATATCACTGGGAAATCTAACAACAAAACAAAACAAAAAAAACAATTTGAAGATAGCAATTCAGATTAAATTATTTGCACAGTTGTAGTCTACTTTAGGCTATGCTTGTTGAACAGATAACAACTTCCTGAGAGAACTGTTCTGTAAAAACAATCACAAAGACAAATACAGGATACAAATATTATTAAAAATGAAGTGCCTCTTTAGATTGACTTATCTAAGCCTATCTACTGACATGAGCACTTCTGGGACAGTTAGACAAAACCTATGAAAACAGCTTATGACTTCATAAGTTGTTTTCAGCTTATTTTCATAAGCATTGCAAGATAGCAGATGAAAATAGCATATAGCTTATACAAAACAATTTACATTTATTTTACCTTTTGGTATAGAAATGGCTTATACATAAGCATTTTTCATGCTGTAAGCTACAAATTTATCTATTTATCCAAACAGGGTCAGAGTCTATTATCAAAATGAGATCTATTTTTATCTTGCAGAAAGATGAAATGAACTAATATCATAAAATTTACAGATGTGAAAAGTGGAGTCTCTAAAGAAAATTACACTAAATTAATTTGGGTAAATAATGAGAAGGGAATGGGTTCATTTTTCAATTTTGATCAAATCACTGTCATTAAACCATTCCTGTTCCAGTTTATGATTAGTTAGCTACCTATTGCTTTGTCGAAAGTCATATCCAAAGGGGAGCTCCAAAAATGTTGTCTGCCCTAAATTTTGTATTGCTTTGTCTTTGATCAATGAATTTTGTTTGTGTATTATTCTTTTTCAGTTTAATTACTACCTTATCTTTGAATAGAAAATAAGTCACAATAGATAGAAAATAGTGTGATCGAGATCAAAGTGACTTTGCTGAGTAATGATTGATGAAGAAAGGGGACATCATTGTTGTTGCTTAATGTACAGATATAAACTTGTGAGGTTTGAGCCATAATATTTCCATTTGTTTACTTATTTATTTTTCTGAGTGTATCCATGCAATTGTAATATCTAGAACTTACATTTTATTTGTTTAAAGTAAGTTGATATGATAAACATGCATAGAGACAGTTGTTTGTGAAAACTCTACGGACTTATAAACTACCCTTGCATTATGACTGATATCCATTGTTAACCAATTTGAGAATTAGCATTTCCTTTGGAGAATTAGCCTATTACAAGCCCTTGACTTAAAATATATAAATCTTTCCATCCTCCTTAGAGTTAGGTAGATAGATTTTAATTTTGGTATAAGTTAACACTAAGTTTGGGGTTGCTCTTAGAAGTTAGCAACACTTAACTTGGGGTTGGGGGTACTATAGAATTTGGTCTAAGAAAAGAAAAATAAATAAAAATAAGATGTTAAAACATGGCATTTTCAACAAAAAAAATTGATGAAAAAGACCACAAATTTGAAAAATCTCTAGTACCGAGTATGAAAGAAAGAATGATATGAAAGGGAAAAGATAACAGAAGGACAAAGAGGTACCTAACTCCAAGGTTTAAGCCAACTATCCAAAAATTATCCTACCCTGACTGATTTTGGAGATAACTTATAAATTCACTGGTTTTTACCCTTGTATGTTGATTGAGTGAACTTCCTTTCAATTGAGTGCATCATGGTAAGTAGAGAGACAGGTTAAGTAATGGTGATGTAATAAATTATCAGATTTGATTAAAGCAAATCATGAAATGAAGGTCTTGATTAGCAAAATCAAGTGACATTCATGTGGTAAGGTTTCTAATTTTTTTGATAAAGTTTTAGTGTGCGTACAGGTTACTTGAGGACAAGCAACAATTTAAATTTGGGGTTATGATGAAGGGTTATCAATGCTCGTCATTTAGCAAGAAAAACCATTGAATTCCGAAAAGAATTGAGCAAGTTAGAAGCATTTAATTGAAAAAGCTGGAAAAAAACGCCATAGGGTGAAGAAAATGACTTAGTGAGAAAATTAGTGAAAAAAAGGAGCAAAAACACATTGAAGCCCCTGAATTTTACACGACTATAACATGCGCACACTGCCTCAAACGAGCCAGCGTTGAAAAGCAATACGCCTGCATTGAAGTAATGATAGTGCAACGCGCCCGCGTTCCAGCAGCTTTATAAGAGAGAGAGAGAGAGAGAGAGAGAGAGAGAGAGAGAGAGAGAGAGAGAGAGAGAGAGAGAGAGAGAGAGAGAGAGAGAGACATTTTAAAGTGATTTTGGAAATTTTGAAGGCCATTGGAGAGTTTTTTCTTTAGTGATTTTTCATGCTCTTTGAATCTAAACTATTGGTATTGATTAATTTCAGCACGAGTAGCTAGATTCCTTTAGGTTCGGTCAAATTTGAGGACGAACCTATTTTTACTTGATCAAGACATATGACCGGATGATATTAATGTTAATGTTATGACTTATTGTTATTATTCAGTTAATAATTATGAGACATATGTGTCACACCCCAATTTTGACCCTGAATCGCGGAATCAATACATATATCACAATTTTTGCATCTTTGCATATCATAACATGCACCCCATACCGCATATAATTCCTAGAATGTTAGTCCAAAATAAATTTTTGGATCTAAAAACAGACTGATTGAATCAATTTTCAAATGTGTGTCAAATCAGTGGACGAAAGATATCAAAATTGAGCTTACAGACATCAATTTTATTAATCTATTTTTCGCGTACTTTAACCTGGTGGTTCTCGATTTATTTTTTCAACTACTTTTTCGGTTACATTTTGATTCGCCTGAGCGTTTTAATCGGATAATTTTTTTTTTCAAATTCGATAAAAATCTGTATGTTTTCGAGAAGTTTATTTTACAATGATCATTGTGGTGCAACCATATTAATTTTTTGGGCATTTTTGTGCCCGATTTTTATTAATTTTTTATCCATTTATTTATGTTTTCTAGTCAAAATAATTGGGACAATTATTTAGAAATTATCTTATTTTTAGTTTGAATTTTGATTGTGTCGTTTATTTTAAATTTATTTTTGAAATTCCACTTAATAATTTAAATTTGTTAAAGAAAATCAAGAAAATAGGAAAATATATCTCTTCTTCTAATAACTTTGTGCCATGTGTCCTCACAAGAAATTCATTCAAAATTTCTCTCCCTCTCATGAGTCCGCTTTTCTCGATGGTGATATAATAAACAAAAAGCTAGAAATGGTTTTGTTCCTCCAACAAGAGAGACTACACAAAAAATGAGAACCACATTTGGGATTCCCACTAGCATCTTTCTCTCACTCCACTAAAACGAAAAAGACAAAAAAGAGGGATATAGCAAATCTGAGATGGAAACACGGTGCATGAGAGAGGTGCTATTTTATTTCAAAACAATCCTATAAGAACCAATAGGTGGCTGACAATCTATTTTCATAATATAAAAAAAAGATCTCGTTGGTTGGTTCCCTCACGTGTGGTATTCTTCATCTCCTCTCTCTAATTTGAGTCTGCTACAAAAACGCAAAACCAACGTCACACCCTCTTCTTCCTAAAAATACCTCTCCACTATAATTCTTCTTCACTCTTTTTCCATTATAAAACAACAAACCTTCAACTCTCATACGTCATACCTCCTTCATCTCTCTACATCAAAATACACAAACCACAAACCACACACCATTCAACCACTTACCTCATCTTCCATTCTTCCAAACAAAACTCACACCCTGTAAATCTTCACAACCGTGACACCGACCTTATTCACCACATCCTCTCCTCACAATTGTGTAATCATCATTCAAATAACTCCCTTCACTTCAACATCAAAGCCACCGTGAGAAACACCATCCTCTCCGTAAACCACCAACATACGCATCAAGCGACAACCTTTGCTTCCATGATACCGTCGCTGGGAACCATCCTTAAACTCCTCCATCGTGAGTTTCACCGGCGCCTACAATATCATCACCGAAAACCACAACCATTGCCATTGCCTTCAGTGTAAAGGTTTTGTTGCGTTCATTCTGGTTTTGTTTGTCTGAGAATGCATTGTTTATGTTTCTCTTGGTTTTCATTTCTTTTAGATTATTTATTACTTTCTTAAAAATGACCTTAATTAAACATGAAGTTGGAAATGCAGTGGCCATTTTTTGTTTTCTGAGTGGTTTGTTGTTTGTCACTTGAGTAGATACATTGAAGGTTGAGACACTAAAAATAATTCATAATTGATAGCCATCATCTTTGCCATTATCATCTTCATGTTTCTTTTGATGAGAACTTGAATTTGTGTCATGTTTGGTTTGAGTTTTGGAGTTTTTTTATTTGCAATGTGAAGAAGTAGATAAACAGTGGTTGTTCATGAAAGCATAGTGTTGGTACTTAGTTTTCATGTTCATTTTGTTATACCATTTATTGCGTTTGTTTTCTCTTATATATCATTCATTGCCATTGTTTGACAGATTGAGGTCAGTGGTTGAGATTGTTGAGGCTCTGGTCTACCAACTCCCTTGACTTGGGTTTGATTCCATTGTGTCGCGTTTTCTTTTTTGGGGTTTCTGAGTTTTTTCCATTGTTTTTTCCAAACTCGTACGCATTTTTCTTTAGGATGGATTGCAAGACAGAGAAAATATTCAAGGTTTTGTGTTGTATGTTGTTCTTCTAACACCAACCTTGAACAAAAAAAATTATGCTCTCGCAATCTATCTCACATAATGGTGTTTTGGTTGTTGTTGTTGTTGTTGTTTCCACCTATTACAAGGCGATTGTTATATTTTGGAATAACCTTCCTATGTTGTCAGTAAAAAAAACACTCCATAATTTATTTGTTTCCTCGATTGACAACATTGAGAAATTTGTTCTTAAACATACTATAAATTACAAGAAATCTTTTTGTTTCATAATATAAGATCTTGAAAATTTGTATTGAATACAATCCTTTATTTGAATATTGCAGCACACAAAGAAAGTGATGAATGGTAAAAATCTAAAAAAGGAAATAATACATGTTACTTTCAACTTTTTACCATTCACCATTTGGTTTTGCAAGTAATATATTACCTTGGTTCTTTCATGAAACTGAGGGAAAAGTCTCTATTTTATTTTATTTCTCAATTAAAAAAAGAAATAACATTTTCGCTTAGTTTTATAAAAGAACCGAGGGGTATAGTTACTCAATTAGCCTATAATAAATTTATGTCCTACATTCATACAGTAACAACGCTTAAGATATTGTCAACACATCAATCCACAAGATACTCATTACATCCAATAAGAACACGAACACCACCACTATATATCATAGGCATCGTTGTTGGTTCTAAGTGTTGGCAGCAATTTTGGTAAAACAAGGAGTGTTCACAAGATGTTGTGTGTGATGTCTTAACATAAGATATCCTGTGTACCTGCTGGAGTTCAAGAACATGATCATGCAGGATTGTTTCAGAATGTCATACACAATGTCATGGCATCTGATAATATGTACCTGCTGGAGTTTAAATGGAAAACATAATTATGCAGGATTGTTTCAGGATTTCATACACGATGTCATGACATCTGATATTATATACCTGCTGGAAATTATAAAAGGAATTATGGAATTATGCAGGATTGTTCCAGGATGTCAGACCCGATGTCATGACATCCTGTACACAGAACATTCAGTGTGAATGTCTGGTGTTATGTGATTGCGCAATTAATGGTAATCTATGTATGATTTAAGATCTGATTTGCAGGCGCATTCAATCATTGATTACAACCTGATTTACTTATTTTCCAAGGAGATCTAACCAGCTGTTATGAAAAGATTTAATTGGAAAATAGTTTTAGGGTTCTCAAGATGTCCAAGCCCAGCTGAAAGCTTCTATAAAAAGGGACTTGGAAAACCTGTTTTAAAACACAACCAATATTGAGCGAAGTATAGAGAGAGAGTTAGGGTTTGTGTCTTGTTTAGTCGTGAGACTTGTAAGCTATTCAAGTCATCCTTAGATGATTGAATTGGTCTGATTTGTGGTTGTAATTTGTCACTTTAAAGCTTGTAAACAAGAGTGTGTGTCTACTTGATCAAAGTTGTTAAGCAAGATTAAGTGTGTGTCTACTTGATCAAAGTTGTTAAGCAAGATCAAGTGTGTGTCTACTTGATTGAAACTGTGAACTAAAATCAAGTGTGTGTTATTGAAAAGTGTTTTCTTTTCTCAAGGGATTGTTGTTTAAAATCACAGGTGTGATTGTAGAGAAGTGAGCGGGTTCTCATATCTAAGAGTGCTTAGGTAGATATTTGCACGGGTAGAGATTACGTGAGAAAGACTGTAACTTGTTGAAGTGTACGGAGAGGAGAATCTTTGAACTGATTCTATTTAGTGGATTTCCTTCCTGACTTGGTAGCCCCCAGACGTAGGTGAGTTGCACCGAACTGGGTTAGCAATTGCTTGTGTCTTTTGCATTACCATTCTTTATCTTTATCCTATTTGTGTTACTCAGATATTAGTGTCGTGACATTACCTTCGACATCTCTTATTTGATACCAGAATTTTAATTGGTATCAGAGCAGGCATCCTGCTCTGGTTCTGGGTGAGATCTTGGGACAATACTTTCTGGTACAATGGAGAGAGATGGAGGATCTGTTCACAGGCCACCAATTTTGGATGGATCTAACTATGACTACTGGAAACCTAGAATGGTAGCCTTCATAAAAACTCTTGATAATAAGGCTTGGAAGACTGTGTTAACAGGCTGGGAATATCCAATGATTACTAAGGAAGGAAAAGCCACTACTGAGAAGAAGCTTGAAGAACAATGGTCCAAGGAGGAGGATGACCTAGCCCTTGGAAATTCTAAAGCATTGAATTCCATCTTCAATGGAGTAGACAAGAACATCTTCATATTAGTAAACAACTATGAAGTGGCTAAAGATGCTTGGGACATTCTCAAAACCACTCATAAAGGCACCTCTAGAGTGAAAATGTCTAGACTATAGCTGCTCACCACCAAGTTTGAAAATTTAAGGATGAAAGAAGATGAAAATATTCATGAATTTCACATGAGCATCCTTGAAATTGCCAATGCCTCTGGATCTTTGGGAGAGAAGATGTCAGATGAAAAGTTAGTAAGGAAAATACTCAGATCACTCCCTAAGAGATTTGCTATGAAAGTAACAACCATATAAGAATCTCAAGACATTTCAAATATGAGAGTTGATGAGCTAATTAGATCCCTCCAAACATTTGAGATGGGAATATGTGATGGATCTGAAAAGAAAGCCGAGAGCATAGCCTTCATGTCAAACACTGAAGAGGAAGATGAGGAAGGTGGTCAAGATATTGATGAAGATCTGGAAAAAGAGGTAGCAATGCTGGGAAGACAGTTCAACAGACTTATGAAAAAGATTGATGTGAGATCTAATGTCAAGAACATTGCATCTGACATCAGTAAATCCAACAGTTTTGGTAGAAGAACAAGGTCTGAAGAAAAGCCCAAAGAAGTTCAGTGTTATGAGTGTAATGGGTATGGTCATATTAAAATTGAATGTGGGACCTACCTCAAGAAACAAAAGAGAAGTCTTGCTGCTTCTTGGTCTGATGGAAGTGAAACAGAAGAAGCTGCAAATCATGTGACTGCATTGACAGGAAGATGGGGCTCTGATGAAGAGTCAAGGGATGATGAAGTAACCTTTGAAGATATGGCCACTACCTACAAAGATTTGTGCCACAAAAGTGCAGGAGTGTGCAGACAAGTTGAAAGCCAGAAGAAGGTGATAGCTCAGCTGGAAAACGAAAAGGAAGAATATATGGAAACCATCTCCAAGATGAAGACTGAAGTAGTACTCTTAAATTCCAAACTAGATGAGATGACCAAGTATGTAAGAATGCTTAACAATGGATCTGACATCTTAGACAAGATTCTCCAGACTGGTCAAATAACAGGGGACAAATTTGGCATTGGATTCAATGAATCTAAGACTGAGTGCAGTTACACTGGTTGCAAACCAAAATTCAAACCTAAGTGCAGCCATGTTAAAAACAAACCTGAGATGTCACATCTATGTCACAACATCAGAAGGGAAGACAACATAAAGGGAAGCATTAAAGATGGAGATGTCATTATTGTGGAAAATTTGGCCACCTGAAGCCCTTCTGCTATAAGCTATATGGTTATCCTACCCCTGATCAGACTCAATATCAATCAAGATCCAAACCTCACTGGCTTGTCAACAAAAAGAAATGGGTTCCTAAGACAAGGGTTACAAGTCTAATAGCTCACACTTCCTTCAGAGTCTCAGCCAAAGAGGATTGGTATTTTGACAGTGGTTGTTCCAGACATATGACTGGAAGCAAAAACCTGCTAATTGACCTTCATCCTCATGCCATGAGTTATGTTACCTTTGGTAATGGAGCAAAGGGTGAAATCAAGGGAATGAGTAAGCTGGATTTCCCTGGAGTTCCTGATCTTGACAATGTCCTACTTATTAAGGGATTAACTGCAAATCTAATAAGCATCAGTCAACTGTGTGATCAAGGTCTGAATGTAAACTTCACTAGAACTGAATGTCTGATTACTAACAAGGAAAATGAAGTGATCATGAAAGGAGTTAGGTCCAAAGACAACTGATACATGTGGAGTTCTCAATAAACTGGTTACTCTTCAATGTGTACCTTAGCCAAATAGGAAGAAGTGAAGATATGGCATCAAAGATTGGGCCACCTGCATCTTAAAGGCATGAAGAGGATCATATCTGTTGAAGCTGTTAGAGGAATTCCCAACTTAAAGATTGATGAAGGAAAATTCTGTGGAGAATGTCAGATTGGAAAACAGACAAGGATGTCACACCAGAAGCTCAAACATGACACCACTACCAAAGTTTTGGAACTCCTTCATATGGACTTGATGGGACCCATGCAAGTAGAAAGCCTTGGTGGGAAGAAGTATGCATATGTGGTGGTGGATGATTTCTCCAGATATACCTGGATCAATTTCATAAGAGAAAAGTCTGATGTGTTTGAAGTCTTCAAGGAGCTTTGTCTAAAAACTACAAAGAGAAAAGGAAAGCCCTGTCATCAAAATTAGAAGTGATTATGGGAAGGAATTTGAGAACAGCAAATTTGCTGAATTCTGCTCTTCAGAAAGAATTCATCATGAGTTCTCATCTCCCATTACTCCCCAGCAAAATGGTGTGGTGGAAAGAAAGAATAGAACTCTTCAAGAATCAACCAGAGCTATGATTCATGCTAAGAAATTGCCCTACCATTTTTGGGCTGAAGCCATGAACACAGCCTGCTATGTTCACAACAGAGTGACATTGAAGAAAGGGACTCCCACAACCCTATATGAAGTCTGGAAAGGAAGAAGACCTACAGTCAAATACTTCCATGTATTTGGTAGTAAATGCTATATCTTGGCTGATCGTGAGCAAAGAAGGAAGATGGATCCCAAAAGTGATGAGGGAATATTTCTGGGCTATTCAACAAACAGCAGAGCTTACAAGGTCTTTAATTCCAGAACTAATGTATTGATGGTGTCATACGGTGAATTGACTTTGTGTGTTTTTGCTTTGGAAAGCAAATGTCGCGGTTAGCAAGAGTCGCCACCGACTTTTCTTTTATCCAATAAGGAAAGGCGGAAAAGAACAGGAAAAACCTTGATTAGATTTTGGGTTCGGGAGGTACATTATACAAAGGGAAGGTGTTAGCACCCTTTGTATCCATGGTTATCCATGGGCTCTTAATTGCTTAATCACTTATGTTTTTCTTGTCTGAAAAAGTGTGTGAGAGCTGTTTAGAAAATGTTTTGAAAAAAAAGTTTAACTTTGTAATGATTCTTGTACGAATGTATACAAAGTGTTTATCTCGTTTAATTTTGAAAGTTGTTTAGAAAAATATAACTCGGCAATGATTCTAGTGCGAATGTATACCAAGTGGTGATTTTCTAAAAGAGGTTTTGAAAAGTGTGAGGTGTGAAAAAATGTTTTAAGATGTGAGTAAGCATTTAAGAGTTATACCTAGCCAAGGTTTTTATTGGTATTTCCTATCCTTATGAGGGTAAAACTGTCTTTACTATTGAGAAGTAAGTAGTCGTATCCTTTGGATGTTAAGGGACATCGTAGGGTCATCGATTGGTCATTGAAGGCAACAGTTGTAAGGATACCTTAGAATTCGAAGGGACGATCATCATTCAACCGTAGGCTACAACGGAGGGTCATCGAGGGACAAAGTCATATATTCGAAGGCAACGTCCGAGGGACTATGATTTATCTTGTAGGGACATGATGATTTAATCGAAGGGTCTTTGCTAAGTATATCCCCACATTCGCGGGACATGACCGTAATACCGTAAGGCAACAAAGAGAGGGCCAAGATCATGTATTCAAAGGCAACAATTTATAATCAGTTAGATAATTAGAATGAATCTCCACAAGGGTATTCCACAAATAAAGTGGAATACCTAGCAAGCTACCTCCTCCGGGAGTATGCGAGCCCTCACAAAATTCAGCAAACAGGTCAGAATACCAAATCAAGGTGCAATCGAGAGTTGCACCAAACAAAAAGGAATCATAACGGTAATAGTGTCAGGTAAACAATGCATGGTTATAATAAAATACGTCAGATGAGCAAAGATCAGAATGGGAAAAAAATCAGCGACTGTCATATTCGCTGTTGTCTCGCCTGGCGAAGGCCTGGCGAACACTCGCTACATGTTCGCTTAGCGATGTGCTAGCGAACGGCTGCGGGTTTTGAGTTTGATCACAGTACGGTTTCAGCAAGCTCCAAACCCTATGGCATCTATTACAGAAATTACATGGTTAAACATTCAAGATATTGTTTTGCATATCCATACATACTCAAACCCACATGCAAAACCTAAGATACGTTCAGAAATTCAATGCCTTATGTATTTAGTAATTTCAAATTGGAAGTATAAAAATAGTAGGGATATAGAAAACCTGTTTGCAATTGAATTGCACCGTTGAATTCGCAGATCACTCTTAGGGTTTGTACCGGATCGAGTGGGCGGAGGTAACCTTTGTGCAGATGAGTTTCCTTCAGGGTTTCCTTTAGGGTTGCTCTGAATTCTCTGGGTTAGTCTCCAGGGTTTACTATTCCTTCTTTCTGTCTCCGTCCGTCCTCTCCCTGTTTCTGAATGAGGTCTTGGTATTTATAATAGTTTTTTTGTGACCTGATGGGCTCAGAATGAAGCCCAAAATTTCTGGTATTCGCAAGCTTCGCTCGGCGAGTGGTGCAGCGAAGAGTTCGCTAGGCGAAGGATTTTGCTCGCCTAGCGAGCAAGCCATTTTAAGTCATTTGCTGGATTTGGCCACCTGTGTGCTGGGTCTTTGTTCTTTTAAGATCAACGTCTTGAAAAATGAGTTGGAGTGCCTTAAAAAATGTCTTGCAAGATTAACGGGCAAATTTTGGGGTATGACAGCTGCCCCTGTTCAATATTCTTAAACCGGGAGAGTTAGAATGGTATGTACGCCATTCGTGGTCTGGAGGTGGAAGATTATTGAACACTCAGAATGCCCCGAAAATTTGCACTTGTTAATTAAAAGTTAGCCTTGATGGAGATGGGCTTAGAGATGCCATCCGGGAAGTTTGATGATGAAAGATCAGAATGGATCATACACTGCTAGGGATAAAGGATCAGAATGGACCATACGCTAGATCGTATCTGAATTGCAGAATGAACCGTCTATTAGGCTGCCTCTGGAGAGGTAAAGATCAGAATGGATCGTACGCTAGATCGTATCTGAGTAGCAGAATGAGTTATCCATTAGGAGGGTGACTTCGCTGGGGATGAAAGATCAGAATGGATTGTACGCTAGATCGTATCTGAGTTGCAGAATGAGCCGTCTATTAGGCTGCATCTGGAGAAAAAGTAGTCGTACGCTAGACTACACCTCGGGATGTACCGTACGCTAGGTAGTATCTGAGGAAATGAAGATCAGAATGGATCGTACGTTAGATCGTATCTGAGTTGCAGAATGAGCCGTATGTTAGGCTGTATCTGACAAAAAGTAGTCGTACGCTAGACTACACCTCAGAATGTACCGTAAGCTGGGTAGTATCTAAGGAAATGAACATCCAAATGGGTCGTATGCTAGACCGTATTGGACTAGTTGAAGGAATCATATGTTGGGCTGAATCAGAATGAACCGTACGTTAGGCTATATCTGATAACATTTGTATATGTTGTATTTGCAATAAATGTCTGGGATGGGCTTAAAGATGCCACCATTAGGAGGATATCAGAGTGCTTATCCGAATGAATGTTCATATGGATTATATCTGAAAGATGTATTTAAATCTTGAATGTAATCGATAAAGATATATGTCTGAATGGATCTTTATTTTGACTGTATCAGGAGGATAATTAACCTGAAAAATAAAGTTAGCTTTATGCCATGTCATGATGCATGAGATGTTTTATGCTTTTGAAAATAAATGCGAACATTGTATGCATGTATGTGATGTGAAATGATGCATGAAATAAATTATGCGTCTGAAAATTTTGCCAGGGGAAAATAAATCCCCATATCCTGGTTGGAGATATTTGTATTGATGACCCTTTCTTAGCTGGGAATACTTGATTTCTGTCTGATGATAGAAATATTCAACAGAGCCTGGCTGGGGATAGAAGAGATGACCCAGTCTGTCTGGTGATGCCCATTTCTTCTGGGGAATAACTGGTTTTTGCTGGGGAAAGGATTTGTAACCGGACTTGTTGGAAAGCATGGTTAGACCTTATCCTCGACCCTAAAGTCTTTTAGTAACTGCTTTTGCTATTTTATGCATGTATTTTCGGTAAACATCAATCATGTTCAAACGCATATACTCATTCGAATCAAATCAATGGACGTTTATGCAAACAAAACAGAGAAAGTAAAACAAAAGCATCTTTTTGGAAATAAAATTGTATCGATTTTGACAGAGGGCCTATAAACAGGCAATTTGTGTACAGGGAGACAGAAATCCTAGTAAGAGGAAGTTGTCAAGAAAACAAAGACAAAGCTATGCAGAAAAAGTCCCATCGATTTTAATTCCACTACTATCATTATGGTCTTCAAGCCTTTCATCTCGTGCTGTCGGATAAAAGTGATTGGCTTGTTCAGTCCCTTTTATTTGGGTGAAGCTGACTGAGAACGGGACATAGTCATACGCTTTTATCCCTAATTTTTGCCTGGACCGCCTTTTCAGGTTTTCAGTCCACCAGGATACTCTTTTTAGCCCAAGCCGCCTTTTCAGGTTTTCGACTTGCCGGGTGTACCTTTTTATATGTTTATCCCTAATTTTTGCTCGAACCCTTTTGGTTCGCCGGGATGCCCTTACTTTTTCCTAGATACGTCGACCTAGCGGGTCTCTTTTATGCGTAGTATCTTTTAACTATGTCTGCGTTCACGGGATGTGGGAAGTCTTCGTCATCCATTGTAGCAAGTATCATGGCTCCACCAGAGAATACCTTCTTAACTACAAATGGCCCTTCGTATGTGGGAGTCCATTTGCCTCTGGGATCACCTTGTGGTAGAATGATACGCTTGATCACCAAGTCGCCAATTTGATACACCTGTCTCTTGACTCTTTTATTAAATGCCTGGGTCATGCGCTTCTGATATATCTGCCCATGACAAACAGCCGCGAGTCTCTTTTTATCAATCAAATTTACCTGATCGAGTCGAGTCTGAACCCATTCATCCTCGTCTAAACCTGCATCTTTCATGATTCTTAGAGAGGGAATCTGAACTTCCACTGGTAAAACGGCTTCCATTCCGTAGACCAAAGAGAAAGGAGTTGCCTCTGTCGAAGTGCGCACTGAAGTGCGATAACCATGAAGAGCGAATGGTAACATCTCATGCCAGTCTTTGTATGTTACTGTCATCTTTTGTATAATCTTCTTAATATTCTTATTAACAGCTTCTACGGCGCCGTTCATCTTTGGCCGGTACGGAGAAGAGTTATGGTATTTTATTTTGAACTGCGTGCAAAGTTCAGTAATCATCATGTTGTTCAAATTAGTACCATTATCAGTGATAACTCTTTCAGGGATGCCATACCGACAAATAAGACTATTCTTGATGAACCGCGCCACCACATTCTTGGTGACAGAAGCAAATGAGGCTGCCTCTACCCACTTCGTAAAGTAATCAATAGCAACCAAAATGAAACGATGTCCATTAGAAGCAGTAGGTTTAACCTCTCCAATCATATCAATGCCCCACATTGCAAAGGGCCAAGGTGCTGTCAACACGTTCAATGGAGTAGGAGGTACATGTACTTTGTCCGCATAGATCTGGCATTTGTGACAAGTTCTGGAGTGATGGTGGCAATCAGCTTCCATGGTAGACCAATAATACCCTGATCTCAGAATCTTCTTGGCCATCGTATGTCCATTAGAATGAGTCCCAAAAATACCGTCGTGTATGTCTTCCATAATCTTTTCTGCTTCCCTTTTATCCACACAGCGAAGCAAAGTCGAATCATGATTACGTTTGTATAATACCCCATTACTCAAAAAGAATTTAGCGGAAAACTTCCTAAGAAATTTTATGTCGTTAATGGATGCCCCTTCAGGGTATTCCTGAGTTTCTAAATATCTTTTTACTTTGTGGAACCAAGGTTTCTCTTCTACTTCATCAGCATTAAGTTCATAACAATATGCTGGTTCATCTAATCGTTCAATGGTGATCATGGGAGCTTCATCATCCCATCTGACCCTGAACATAGATGACATGGTAGCCAATGCGTCTGCCAAATGATTCTCTTCTCGTGGAATATGTTCGAACGTAATCTCTTCAAAGCATGGGATTAATGTCATCACCCTCTCTCGATAAGGGATGAGATTCGGATGTTTAGTGTCCCATTCTCCTTTGATCTGACTGATTACTAATGTTGAGTCTCCGTACACACTCAAAAACTTGATTCTTAGGTCTATAGCAGCTCTGAGTCCTAAAATACATGCTTCATACTCAGCCATATTATTGGTACAATCAAAACATAGTCTAGCAGTGAAAGGCGTATGGCAACCCTTGGGGGAAATGATTATAACACCAACACCATTGCCCAATGCATTAGAAGATCCATCAAAAACCATAGTCCATCGGGATCCCAGTTCGGGTCCTTCATCCGGTCCAGGTTCTTCATGATCAGTAACAAGCATGACATCCTCATCTGGGAACTCAAAATTCATAGATTGGTAATCATCAACTGCTTGATGAGCCAAATGATCGGCTAACACGCTTCCTTTGATTGCTTTCTGAGTAGTGTATTGGATATCATACTCTGTTAAAATCATCTGCCACCTTGCTATTCTTCCGGAGAGGGCAGGTTTCTCAAATATATATTTGATAGGATCCATCTTAGAAATCAATAAAGTGGTATGATTCAACATATACTGTCTTAGTCGACGAGCAGCCCAAGCCAAAGCACAGCAAGTTTTCTCAAGCAGTGAGTATCTTGTTTCACAGTCGGTAAACTTTTTGCTAAGGTAGTATATGGCGTGCTCTTTTCGACCAGACTCGTCATGTTGCCCCAACACACACCCCATTGAACTTTCTAACACAGTCAAATACATGATTAGAGGTCTTCCTTCAACTGGGGGCATCAAAATCGGAGGTTCTTGGAGATACTTCTTGATTTTGTCAAAAGCTTCTTGACATTCATCATTCCATATCATCTCTTGATTCTTTCTCAGTAATTTGAAGATGGGTTTGCAAGTAGCAGTCAAATGGGAGATAAATCGGGCAATGTAATTCAAACGTCCCAAGAAACCTTTGACTTCTTTATCTGTACGAGGAACTGGAATTTCTTGAATAACTCTCACTTTAGCCGGGTCAACCTCAATTCCTTTACTACTGACAACAAAGCCCAAGAGTTTATCGGATCTTACTCCAAAGGTGCATTTGTTCGGGTTCAATCTCAACTTGTATTTCTTCAACCTCTCAAACAGTTTGTATAAATGATCGAGATGTTCTTCTTCAGTATGAGATCTGGCTATCATGTCATCCACATATACCTCTATTTCATGATGGATCATATCATGGAACAAAACCACCATAGCACGCTGGTACGTTGCCCCTGCATTCTTTAAACCGAATGGCATTACTTTATAACAGAAAGTGCCCCATTGCGTTACAAACGTAGTTTTCTCCATGTCTTCAGGTGCCATCTTAATCTGGTTATAACCCGAGAATCCATCCATGAATGAGAATACCTTGTGTTGAGCGGTGTTATCTACCAGAACATCAATGTGCGGAAGTGGAAAGTCATCCTTGGGACTCGCTTTATTCAAATCTCTGTAATCTACACACATTCGCACCTTACCATCCTTCTTTGGCACTGGTACCACATTAGCAACCCATTGAGGATAAGAAGTAACAGCCAGAAAACCTGCATCAAATTGTTTCATAACCTCGGCTTTGATTTTCTCGGACATTTCAGGACGCATGCGACGAACCTTTTGCTTAACAGGATGACAATCTTCCTTCATTGGCAAACGATGCACTACTATATCAGTATCCAGTCCTGGCATGTCTTCATAAGACCAAGCAAAAATCTCTATACAGTCATGTAACATTTGAATCAATCTTTCTTTGACGCTGTTTTCCAAGCCTGCTCCTATTTTGACTTCTTTCTTGTCTACTTCGGTACCCAAATTTACAGTCTCAGTTGATTCCTCATACGGCTGTATAGTCTTTTCCTCTTGCAGTAACAGTCTGGCAAGCTCTCCAGGTACTTCACAATCTTCCTCACTTCCATCCTCGGCTTGGTAGATCGGATTTTCAAAGTCATAATGAACAGTAGCAGAATTATTATCAACAGGATCCAGAGTGGATATGGATCTGCAATTTGTTACGTGAGTGTGTGTAAGAATACATAGCTTGTTTAAAAGATGACAGGAAAGATAAAGAGCGCAATATTTGAATGCAAAAAGTCCATTGATTCATTGAATGTGAATATGCTTATGAAAATGACAAAACCCTTAACAAATTAGCTATTGTGCCCCGGGCATAGACACAATGCTTTAAGAAGTTCAATCGTAAAAATTAAAAAAATTGCAACACTAAAATAGACAATAATAATTACTCCTGACTAAAGGAAATCGGGATAGTGTCTTCAGCCTTCCAATTATTGAGTCTGTCACCTATTGTTGGGAAAATCCAGCTATCCAGGTCGCAATCGCTATCAGCCTCTACAGCATTAATTTGATCTTTGACTATGTTTTCAGAGCTAAACCCCAGGCCAAATCTATCAGACTTGTACGGTACATTGATCAGCTGACCCCAGCCAGTACGACCACCATCTTCAACCACGGCTTGAGCATCTTTCAGAGAAATCATAGCAGGAGGAGCACGAATAACCTTGGGCACATGGGAAGTTGGCTTAAGGACAGGACTAGTCGGAGGAACTACTTCAAATGACTGAGAAGGAGTCTCAAAGAATTCACCATCCATCTCGACGTATCTGAAGGTATGCACACTACTGACAATATACTCTTCTTCCCCATACACAGTGACGATCTTACCCTCTATCGGATACCTCAGCTTTTGATGGAGAGACGAAGCTACAGCACTTGCCCCATGAATCCAAGGGCGTCCCAGCAAGCAGGAATATGCAGGACGAATGTTCATTACATGAAAGATAGTGTTGAAAACCTGAGGTTCTATCTTGATAGGGAGAACCACTTCACCATGGACAACACTCTTCGCACCATCGTAAGCACGCACCACAACGTCACTAGGCTTCAGTTCAATGCTTTTACAGTCAAGCTTATTGAGTACAGCTTTTGGTAGCACATTCAAAGAAGAGCCATTATCGATCAACACATGAGCCAAGGTGATCCCCTTACACTCAATGGAGATGTGTAGAGCTTTGTTATGATTCTTTCCTGCTGGTGTCAGGTCAGCATCGGAAAAGCCTAGGCCATTGTCAACAGTCAGGTTAGCAACATAGTTTTCGAACTGATCGACAGATGTCTCCTGAGGTACATGAGCGGTCTTCAGGAATTTTATCAATGCATTGGCATGAGATTCAGAAGATAACAACAAGGATAACATCGAAATTTTAGACGGAGTATGCCCCAACTGTTCTACCACATCAAAATCACTCTTGCGGATGATTTTCAGCATTTCTTCCATTTCCTGCTTGGCAACATCTTCGGTAGTAACTTCGACCGGTGTCTTTGACTGAGAAGGATTGATTACTGGTTCCTTTCCTCGAGTTTCAGGGGCGGGAGGTGAGATTTCTGGAGATAAGATCCTTCCACTTCGAGTAATTTTACTAGTCCCAACAATGTCATTAGGATTAGCAGAATCATCAACTTGCTTTATGCCGTGGATGTAAACATCACCTCCATAATTCCATGGAATGGCTTTGCTTGAGGAATACGGTATTGGGCCAGGTGCAGTAATAATTAGGGGAGCTACTTTAGGTTCAGCAGTAATCTTCACAGGCACTCTAGTAGCGGTAATCTTCACAGGAACTTTGGACCTAGCAATCACAGATATTTCTTCAATAGGGTTTGCCACCTTAGGAATCTTTTCGAAGAGAATTGTGCGATCATCCATCAGCCGTTGAATACCACTCCTCAACTTCAAGCAATCATTGGGTCGGGGTATACAGAGATCGCAATTTTCAGCACAACCTGGAAATAAACCAGCTTGCAACAACTTCTTCTTGATGGTCAAGAGAGGAGATGCTAAGTCAGCTACATTAGAAATGTGAGAATTGTCATCCACAGCATTAACAGTCTTGTCATGATTAGGCATAGGAGCAGTGATGATATTAGGAGTCTCTGGAGGATCAAATTCAATTTCTCCAGCGTCGATCATATCCTGAATCTTATTCTTCAACAACCAACAATCGTTTGTATCATGCCCGGGGCTATCGGAGTGATATGCACACCTGGCATTGGGATTATAACAAGGAGAAGTAGTGTTGGGATTTGCAGGAGGATCTCTGAGGGTAATCAAATTTTCTTTTAGCATACCCTGCAGTGCTTGTGCTAAAGTCATATTGATCTTGGTAAATTGCCTTCTTGGTCTGTCCTGTCTGTGTTGGAAGTTTTGAGATGGCGGTGCTGCAATCGTAACTGCTCCAATAGTATGGTCACGATTTTTCTTGTTATGACCCCTTTTACCGTACACAGCATTTGACTCGTTCCTCCCCTGGTAGGACTTTTTGGTGCTTGCAGAGGTAGCCACCTGTATCTTTCCACTTCGAATGCCGCTTTCAACACGTTCACCCGTCAATATAAGTTCAGTGAAACCTGATGAGGAACTTCCCAATAGATGGCTGTAGAATGGACCAGTCAGTGTACCCATGAACATGTCCACTAATTCTCGATCAGTCATAGGGGGTTTGACTCTGCCAGCCAAATCTCTCCATTTTTTAGCATATTCTTTGAAACTTTCTTTAGAGCCCATAGTCATATTCTGCAGATGTAGCCGAGTAGGCGCTAATTCAGAGTTATACTGGTAATGCTTGTAGAAATTTGTTGCTAAATCAGTCCAGGTGCGGATGTTAGAGCTCTCGAGCTGATAATACCACTCCATCTGTGTGCCAGACAGACTCTCTTGGAAGAAATGGATCCATAACTTCCTATCAGTGGTATACGGCTAAATCTTTCTCACATAAGCTCTCAGATGCATCTGAGGACAAGACGCACCATCGTACTTAGTGAAAGTGGGGATCTTGAATTTGCGAGGAATGACCACATCAGAGACCAGACCCAAGCTTTCGAAATCCAGACCGGGCGCCTTCTGACCCTCCATAGCTAGCATACGTTCTTCCAGCAACTTGTACTTATCATCTTTTGGAGAGTACTGTTCATTTTCATAATCTTCATCGTCATCCTCATGGTTGAAAGGATCAGCATTCTCATCTTCCGAATCATTTTCTGTCCCCTCTTCTTGATCCTTCGGAATTCCAATCTTGACTCCCGCAGCCTGTCCTTTAAGCCTTCTTCCCGGGTTAATGTAACTCACAGGTTTCTTGTCTTTCTTCTTCTCGAGCAAGAGAGCCTTCAGTTCCTCCTGCCCCTTGGATAAGTTCAAGATCATCTCCTAGAATTGAGCATTCTGAGCCTGGAGATCTTTGACAGTTTGTTCGAGGGCCATTTTTTCTGTTTGCAATAGGAAGACCGTGAGAACATTGATCTTTTAGAATACCTGTTATGCAATGTTATGTTATGCTATGCAATGTATGAAATGTTTTCAAGGACTTTTGGAATTTAACTTTGCGTAAACCACCAAGAAAGGAACTTTTATTAATAATTTTTAATCAATGTTCATTACAACAAAAATAATAAAAATACAATGAAAGCTCAAGTCTCCCAGGGACGGCTTCTTTTTGGGCGGAGATATGCATTGAGCCTCCGTTCTTCATTAAGCTGGCTAGTGAGCTCTAACACTTTCTTCCTTTCAGCACAAAACTGGGCTTCAAAAGTATCCCTTTCCTCTCTCAACTGGATCCAGGATTTCTTCAATTCTTCAACATTGGTAGGCATATCTGGATAAGGAATGATCTGAGGAGTACCTCCTTCAACTCCTGGTTCAACAATCAGCGGTCCGACCGCAAGATATGGCATGACGAGTTCACGAGCTCTTGCGCGTACCCATCTGAGATAAGGTTCCATAGGAATAGAGTTTTTCTGTCCTAAAGTGCTTCTTTTCACCATGCCCCAAGCTCGTACAAATCTTTGACAGAGACCTTGGGAATCGTTGTCATAGTCAAACACAGTGCCTTGGATAATTATCTCATGTGGACCATCTCTTCGAGCACAACCGAACTGGTGTAGGGCTAAAGCAGGATTATAAGTAATACCTCCCCTCATCCCCAGGAGTGGTACGTTAGAGAATTCTCCACAACGGTCGATGAGGATAACATTTTCTTCGAGATGAGGACACCAACGGATGTCTGAATGGGAGAGCGACATTATCCTTTGAGACCATTTCAAATTTTGCTCATTCTTCAAGACTGATCGAGGAAGGTGCGAAATAAACCACCTAGATAATAAAGGTATGCAGCACATGAGAGTCCCTTGCCTCTTTATAGTACGAGTGTGAAGGGAATGCAAAATGTCTCCAAGCAAGGTAGGCACAGGGTTATGAGTGAGAAATATCTTAATAGCATTCATGTCTATGAATTGGTCTGGATTAGGAAATAACACCAAACCATAGATTAGTAATGCTAGGACATCTTCGAAAGCATGGACATCCATAACCTTTAAGAATTCTCGGGCCTTATTTATCAGAAATTTGGAAAGTAAACCCTTAATTCCACTTCTCGTTACCCAATTGGTTTCAATGTCGGACTTTGTCATGTGTAAAGCTGCGGCAACTTTTTCGGATTTCGGACTCTTTTCTAAACCACTAAAAGGTGTTTGATCAAGGATAGGTATCCCAAGCATCCTGGAGAATTCTTCTAATGTGGGTACCAACTAATAATCTGGGAAGGTGAAGCAATGATGTTTAGGATCGAAGAACTGGAATAGAACTCTCATCATATCTTCTTTGAAACCAGTGGTAACCAAATTGAGGAGAGAACCATGTTTCTTGATGAACTGAGCATGATCGAGAAGTTCTGACACTAAATCCTTGAGTTGAGGAGAGGTCGCTACGAAATTGATCCGGATAGTCTTCCTGGAAGCCATAGCCTTACAAAATAGAGCAAAGTTAAATCCCTAAGTCCTTGAAACGGTTAGTACAATGCCATGATGTTATGATGTTATGATGTTATGATGTTATGATGTTATGATGTTATGATGTTATGATGTTAAGTAAATAACAAGAACAAGCAAGTCATACAACAATCATTCCTAAGTTTTAAGGCTTGCATGAGTTCCATAGGTAAGTACCCTCCCCACTGAAGTTTGGGTTGTTCAACCTGTCCTAGAATAGTAATCGGGTTCTAAAAGGATCTCCAATCATTGAACTTACCTTAAGTCCACTTCAGTGCAACACCAAGTGGTTGACCAAAGCTTCCCTAAAGTCTAATCTCAAAGAGTGTAGTATCGAGTCTCAACCAACCCCAGTCGGAACCGAAGTCAGTTATCTCACTACTTTCTAATGGCCAAGATGAGTCAATTAGGGTTCTAAAGGTCTGGTTAATGCTTTGATGACACCACGCAGACGCCAAATTTCTCCTCAAGTAAACATGAGGAACATCAGGACATCCAAAGTGTCACATTAACCGTAGCCATCATTTTAACCATTCCAGTATACGCCGGATAGTCGCGATGATCTCTTGCTACTTACCTAAGGTACACTAGATCCGGGTGTAGGATCTTTCACTCAAGCATAAAATACCCAAGCAATCCCTTAAAAGTAAATCTGACAAAGAAACAATTCGAAAACATAAGTGATCTTATCTTTAAGGTAACCTCTCTTTTTTAAGATTCCCCAGCAGAGTCGCCAGTTCTGTCATACGGTGAACTGACTTTGTGTGTTTTTGCTTTGGAAAGCAAATGTCGTGGTTAGCAAGAGTCACCACCGACTTTTCTTTTATCCAATAAGGAAAGGCGGAAAAGAACAGGAAAAACCTTGATTAGATTTTGGGTTCGGGAGGTACATTATACAAAGGGAAGGTGTTAGCACCCTTTGTATCCATGGTTATCCATGGCCTCTTAATTGCTTAATCACTTATGTTTTTCTTGTCTGAAAAAGTGTGTGAGAGCTGTTTAGAAAATGTTTTGAAAAAAAGTTTAACTTTGTAATGATTCTTGTACGAATGTATACAAAGTGTTTATCTCGTTTAATTTTGAAAGTTGTTTAGAAAAATATAACTCGGCAATGATTCTAGTGCGAATGTATACCAAGTGGTGATTTTCTAAAAGAGGTTTTGAAAAGTGTGAGGTGTGAAAAAATATTTTAAGATGTGAGTAAGCATTTAAGAGTTATACCTAGCCAAGGTTTTTATTGGTATTTCCTATCCTTATGAGGGTAAAATTGTCCTTACTATTGAGAAGTAAGTAGTCGTATCCTTTGGATGTTAAGGGACATCGTAGGGTCATCTATTGGTCATTGAAGGCAACAGTTGTAAGGATACCTTAGCATTCGAAGGGACGATCATCATTCAACCGTAGGCTACAACGGAGGGTCATCGAGGGACAAAGTCATATATTCGAAGGCAACGTCCGAGGGACTATGATTTATCTTGTAGGGACATGATGATTTAATCGAAGGGTCTTTGCTAAGTATATACCCATATTCGCGGGACATGACCGTAATACCGTAAGGCAACAAAGAGAGGGCCAAGATCATGTATTCAAAGGAAACAATTTATAATCAGTTAGATAATTAGAATGAATCTCCACAAGGGTATTCCACAAATAAAGTGGAATACCTAGCAAGCTACCTCCTCCGGGAGTATGTGAGCCCTCACAAAATTCAGCAAACAGGTCAGAATACCAAATCAGGGTGCAATCGAGAGTTGCACCAAACAAAAAGGAATCATAACGGTAATAGTGTCAGATAAACAATGCATGGTTATAATAAAATACGTCAGATGAGCAAAGATCAGAATGGGAAAAAAATCAGCGACTGTCATATTCGCTGCTGTCTCGCCTGGCGAAGGCCTGGCGAACACTCGCTACATGTTCGCTTAGCGATGTGCTAGCGAACGGCTGCGGGTTTTGAGTTTGATCACAGTTTGGTTTCAGCAAGCTCCAAACCCTATGGCATCTATTACAGAAATTACATGGTTAAACATTCAAGATATTGTTTTGCACATCCATACATACTCAAACCCACATGTAAAACCTAAGATACGTTCAGAAATTCAATGCCTTATGTATTTAGTCATTTCAAATTGGAAGTATAAAAATAGTAGGGATATAGAAAACCTGTTTGCAATTGAATTGCACCGTTGAATTCGCAGATCACTCTTAGGGTTTGTACCGGATCGAGTGGGCGGAGGTAACCTTTGTGCAGATGAGTTTCCTTCAGGGTTTCCTTTAGGGTTGCTCTGAATTCTCTGGGTTAGTCTCCAGGGTTTACTGTTCCTTCTTTCTGTCTCCGTCCGTCCTCTCCATGTTTCTGAATGAGGTCTTGGTATTTATAATAGTTTTTTTGTGACCTGATGGGCTCAGAATGAAGCCCAAAATTTCTGGTATTCGCAAGCTTCGCTAGGCGAGTGGTGCAGCGAAGAGTTCGCTAGGCGAAGGATTTTGCTCGCCTAGCGAGCAAGCCATTTTAAGTCATTTGCTGGATTTGGCCACCTGTGTGCTGGGTCTTTGTTCTTTTAAGATCAATGTCTTGAAAAATGAGTTGGAGTGCCTTGAAAAATGTCTTGCAAGATTAACGGGCAAATTTTGGGGTATGACAGATGGAATCCATTAATGTTGTGGTTGATGACCAACAGACTGATGTCACAGACGATGTCGAGACATCTCTAAATGATTCCCCAGCTGACTTCTCAGACAAAAGTAAGGAAAGTGAATCTCCTCAAGCTAAACCTGAAGATGACAAAATCAACAAGGGACCCTCTATCAAAATTCAGAAGGATCATCCCAAAAATCTTATCATAGGAGATCCAAATAAAGGGGTCACTACTAGATCAAGGGAAGTGATCTCACATGGATGCTTTATGTCAAAGATTGAACCTAGGAATGTCAAGGAAGCCTTGACTGATGAGTTCTGGATAAATGCCATGCATGAGGAGTTAGGTCAATTCAAGAGAATGAAGTATGGGAACTGGTTCCTATACCTGAAGGAGTAAATGTCATAGGTACAAAGTGGGTATATAAGAATAAATCTGATGAACAAGGGGTTGTTACTAAAAACAAAGCAAGATTAGTAGCTCAAGGATATACTCAAGTTGAAAGGGTGGACTTTGATGAAACATTTGCTCTTGTAGCTCGCCTTGAGTCAATTAGATTATTGCTTGGAGTGGCGTGTATTCTGAAATTCAAATTGTTCCAAATGGATGTAAAAAGTGCCTTCTTGAATGGCTACTTAAATGAAGAAGTGTATGTTGAACAGCCTAAAGGATTCACATATCCAAATCTTCCATAACATGTGTACAGATTAAAGAAAGCCCTCTATGGGTTGAAGCAAGCTCCCAGGGCTTGGTATGAGAGACTCACAATGTTCCTCACTGACAATGGATACAGGAAAGAAGGTATTGACAAAACTCTATTTGTGAAGAATGAAGGAGGGAAGCTCATGGTGGCACAAATATATGTAGATGACATTGTATTTGGTGGGATGTCAGATCAGATGGTTGAACATTTTGTTAGACAAATGCAATCTGAGTTTGAGATGAGCCTTGTTGGAGAACTGACCTACTTTCTTGGGCTACAAGTCAAACAGATGGAAGACTCTATCTTTCTATCTCAAAGCAAGTATGCCAAGAACATTGTGAAGAAGTTTGGCATGGAGAATGCAAGTCATAAAAGGACACTTGCTCCTACACATGTGAAAATCTCCAAAGATGAAAATGGGGTCAGTGTAGATCAGAGTCTATACAGAAGCATGATAGGCAGTATGCTATATCTCACAGCAAGCAGACCTGACATTGCATTTGTTGTAGGTGTTTATGCTAGGTATCAAGCTGAACCAAAAGTCAGTCACATAAACCAAGTGAAGAGAATACTGAAATATGTCAATGGCACCAGTGACTATTGGATGTTGTATACTCATGGATCTGGATCTATGCTGACTGGTTACAATGCTGACTGGGCTGGAAGTGCTAATGATAGGAAGAGCACATCAGGAGGATGTTTCTTCTTGGGGAACAATCTGATCTCATGGTTTATCAAGAAACATAATTGTGTATCTCTATCCACTGCTGAAGCTGAATACATAGTAGCTGGGAGTAGTTGTTCTCAATTGATCTAGATGAAACAAATGTTGTCTGAATACAATGTCACACAAGAAGTCATGTTATTATACTTTGAAAACCTGAGTGATATAAATATTTCCAAAAATCCTATTCAGCATAGAAGGACAAAGCACATTGATATTCGTCATCACTTCATTAGAGAACTTGTAGAAGAGAAGATCATAGCTCTAGAACATGTTACTACTGAAAAGCAATTAGCTGACATTTTCACTAAAGCTTTGGATGCCAATCAATTTGAATGTTTAAGAGGGAAGTTGGGGATCTGTATTCATGAGAACCTATAGCAGTCAAAGGAGTTGGTGGTTAATATCCCAGAGGATATTTCTGACAAAAATAGCAAGGAGTTTTGCAAGGTGGTTGTAAGAAGAAGATGGTACTTCCTCTGACTGAGTGATTGATGGTTCTCCCTGTGTTGAAGATTGTGATGAAGAGGGTTTTTAGTGTGGCTGTGGTGTGTGCTGTTATGGAAGTTGTTCCCCCTGATGGTTTGATGCTGAAGAATTTGTTTCTTTTTGTTTAAATGTGTAATTTGTGGCAGTCCTTATTGATGCCTTTATGTAATATTTTGGGCTCTTAATGAGTTCCATGGATTTGTCATTATCTCAGCTGTCACAGATGTGTATAATGTTGGTTTGTATCTCCTAAACAATTATGTTTTAACATGTTATATGTTATGACATCTGTGGTGACATTCTCTACTAGGCTAATTGACATTTATTTTGTCTAATTGGTCATCTTTGGTCAAAATTTTGACTAAAAAGGGGGAGAAAGTGATGTTGGAGATGTGGAGCTGTGAGGAGATGTATGTGCTGGTGTAGCTGAACAGATGAACAACTATTATTGAAGGAGATGTGCTTGTTGTAAAACAGAATGTTGTTCTGTTTACAGATGTCAAAGGGGATGTCTGATGTGGTGGTGCACAGGTGATGTTGAAGCAGATGTCAGAATGATATTCTGACTGTTACATGTGTTGTGGTTACAGGTGTTGTTATTATCATGGGAGATGTATATGGTGCACAGATTTAGGGAGAGAAGAAGTACCCTTGTGCATTTGTGTGTCTTACTAGTTGCCTTTATAACTAGTAATTCTGTTTGTGTTGCACAAATTTAGGGGGAGAAGAAGTACCCTTGTGCATGTGTGTATTACTAGTAGCTATAACTAGTAATTGTATTTGCTTCTGCTGCTACTTAAACTGCTGTTATGCTGTTTAACTGCTGATGTATTTTTTTCTTGTGAACAAAATGGACAGATATATATTTTAGCCAAAATTTGCCAAAGGGGGAGTTTGTTGGTTCTAAGTATTGGCAGCAATTTTGGTAAAACAAAGAGTGTTCACAGGATGTTGTGTGTGATGTATTAACATAAGATATCATGTGTACCTACTGGAGTTCAAGAACATGATCATGCAGGATTGTTTCAGAATGTCATACACAATGTCATGGCATCTGATAATATGTACCTGCTAGAGTTTAAATGGAAAACATAATTATGCAGGATTGTTTCAAGATGTCATACACGATGTCATGACATCTGATATTATGTACCTGCTGGAAATTATAAAAGGAAATATGGAATTATGCAGGATTGTTCCAGGATGTCAGACCCGATGTCATGACATCCTGTACACAGAACATTCAGTGTGAATGTCTGGTGTTATGTGATTGCGCAATTAATGGCAATCTATGTATGATTGAAGATCTGATTTGCAGGCGCATTCAATCATTGATTACAACCTGATTTACTTATTTTCCAAGGAGATCTAATCAGCTGTTATGAAAAGATTTAATTGGAAAATAGTTTTAGGGTTTTTCAAGATGTCCAAGCCCAGCTGAAAGCTTCTATAAAAAGGGACTTGGAAAACCTGTTTTAACAACACAGTCAATACTGAGCGAAATATAGAGAGAGTTAGGGTTTGTGTCTTGTTTAGTCGTGAGACTTGTAAGCCATTCAAGTCATCCTTAGATGATTGAATTGGTCTGATTTGTGGTTGTAATTTGTCACTCTAAAGCTTGTAAGCAAGAGTGTGCGTCTACTTGATCAAAGCTGTTAAGCAAGATCAAGTGTGTGTCTACTTGATCAAAGTTGTTAAGCAAGATCAAGTGTGTGTCTACTTGATTGAAACTGTGAAGTAAAATCAAGTGTGTGTTATTGAAAAGTGTTTTCTTTTCTCAAGGGATTGTTGTTTAAAATCACAGGTGTGATTGTAGGGAAGTGAGTGGATTCTCATATCTAAGAGTGCTTAGGTAGAAATTGCATGGGTAGAGATTAGGTGAGAAAGATTGTAACTTGTTGAAGTGTACGGAGAGTCTTTGAACTGATTCTATTTAGTGGATTTCCTTCTGAAGGAGAATTGCCATCCAAGGCGCAGCGGAATTTAAAATTTTCTCCATTTAGTGATCCTTACGAATGGGCATGATCAGTGATAGCATCGTTACCTCTTGTGGCGATTCAAACCTTTGGTGCAAATCTCTGATAATGATCAAAATCTTTGATACAGATCCACGGGGCGATCACGAACGTTGAACGATGACAACGTCTCTACTCAGTCCACACGAACGGATTCCTTCAATCGTAGTGCTAGCTGTTATGAATGAAGGCTTTGAGTGAGAGAAAGAGGGAAACGAAATTCCAAGTCTCTACTTGAATTTCAGTCTGAGTGGAGTGACAATGCTTCTACCCAAGGGGTTCTATTTATAGAACCACTTGTGTGGGCTTCAAGCTAAAAAGCCCACTTAAGTGTATTTTGCCCATATCTCATAATATGCAAAAATCACTTAAGTATTTGGTACCTTACCATATTTCGTTTTCCACTTAAGTGCACCGTACCTTACGATGTTCCTTAATTATTCTATCTCTCATCAATCCGTCCTTTGTGTGTGACCCTATAGGTTTTCGCGGCGATGGCAATTATATTAAATCACGCATTTAACATAATAAACAGTGAGCGGTATCTAGCAACACATCACTGCTACCCAAGTCACGAAAATGTCATGTGATCTGACAGAACCTCCTGTGATAATAATTATGTGTATAATTACCCCTTTTGCCCTTATGTGTATATTGAACACAAGGTATAGACCGTCTCACCCTTGTCCAGTTCAATATTGGGCCCATAGACATTTATCCTGTTACGCAGGATTGTCAAATTCCATCTAGGACACTCATGTCCCTCAGCATGCTTTGTGGAGTACCCATTGTCATACCCCGATTTTGGCCCTGAAATTTTTTCCCATCAATCATTCATTTACATTTCTCCTTGATCACTTCATCTGGTCACGAAATTATCCACCATTTTTTGACCAACTACCACCCGCTATCCCATAAACGTTTGGGCCTTGCCATTTGTCTTGGTAGGGTGAATATTTTCCCTTGGTCAAGTAGAACATGGAACCCATTATCATTTGATAAAATCGGGTAGAATCTCATGACTAAATTCAATTCATTTTTTTTGTCTCCCTCGTAAAGCACCATTCACCCCTTTGTTCGAGTTTGTCACTTATGTTATCAGTCACATTCTGTTGTCATGTTCCTAGTCCTCACTCATTTTAATGAATTTTTATGCCAAATACTAACATTAGATTCATTCAATCATTCATATTCATTATGCATTCATTCATGATTAAAATAAATTCCGTGTTTTTCCCTGTACGCATTTCATACACATTTCATACAAATATGACATTTCGTAACAAAACTAGAAAATATTGACTTGAATTTTGATCTTTGAATTGAAATATTTTTTTTTCACTACAAACATAAACATAAGTACATAAGCATCTTACATCATGAGCTAATCCTAAATCACTACCTAGAATTACAATGTGTTACTCACATTTTGAGTCAAATTGAAATAAAATTAGGAGTTCTCCAAGTAGCCCACATTTGTTCTTATGCCATAGCAAAGTTCCATGTTTCCATGAGGCCAAACCATTTGAGGTGTCCTGGATTGTCATAACAATCATGTTAACTTGCAACCATACCACCATCCTTACCAACCAATAAAATTCCTACGAGTTGTGCAAACTCCACTTCCTTGTTCCCTCTTTTTCTCTCGGAACAAAACCTCTTCTCTCAAGATGAAGAACTCATCATACTTTTCTCCAAAGAAAAAACCAACAAGAAACATGCTACAAAGGTGCCTGCTACTAGGTGAAGCCATTTCCAAGCAATGAGGTTTCCAAAGACCAACCTATTACCAGCTGCAACACAACCTTGCCAAGGCCAAATGCAACCATCAGGTCCTGCATCTAACCCACTTGCAACATGAGCAAATTACCATGAACCATACGACCTGAACCTACAACAGACAAAAATCATGGGCAATATAATCAGAAGGAAAATGGTTCATGCATTGTCTGCAGCAAGATAGTATAACAATGGAGAAAACAATTTTTGCAAACAGCATCCTACAATGTTACCAAACCATCCACATCTTGCAGCCAACAGGAAACCAAGTCAAAGAGCACTCTACAGCATTGTAGGACCAATTTTGAGCCTACCATGAACCTTGTAGAACCGTGCCAATCGTGCTTCATCACAATCCATGCTTACCTACAATGACACACAGGAAAACCAGGTGAAACCCTGTATTCAAGCAAGTTAGAACCAAAAAAGGGGCCAGTACACAAGACCTACAACCATAGGCACAATGTCTACTACCTTCAACCATCCAGGATACCTAACATTGCAGCAAGGTTAACCTGCATTAAGCCTTGAACATACCCTGCATCCAACAATCAAGCCAATCATATTTCAGTCAATGAAGTGGAACCAAACCTGCAACAAACAACAAAGTTAGCAGCAGGCACAATGTTCACAAGCTGACTTCAATTTGAAACCAATAGCATGGAAGTTCATTAATATTCCAATTAAATTAACCTTCAGTTCCAACCTTGACAGTATGTTAGCAGTAGTTTCCTCATCATTAGCATCAAGACAATAATGCACAACTACATGCCAAGTTCATGATGTAAGCCTTTCCCTCATATGACCATGAACATACCATATCAACCTGCCAAGTGAAGCACGCTAGAACCCAATTGTATGCCCTCCATTAGCTGAACTTTACTTGTAGAAGATGTGTTCGAATCAATTGATGAAGACATGTTAAAAAGGGCTGGATAATGCTTCTCCACTAGCAGAATTGATGTCCACGTCTGACTTGACAAAACCGAGTACACCAACAAGGCCACGAGAAAATCAAACCAATGCTCCATTTTTTCACTGCAGTAACACAGGTAATTAGTCAAAAGCTGCAGAATTTCAAAGAATTCCCAAATTGGCATCAGGACAAAAACGAAGGAGAAAGTGTGGCTCTGTGTTACCTCTTCCGAATTTAACCATCAAGCAGGGCGACCAAAGCCTGACAACCCAAAAGAGATTTCGCAGGATGCTCTTTTGGACTCCATAGACCAAATCCCAAACCCTAATTTACAGAGGATAAATAGAGAGGCGAATCAGTGAACAGAAAAACAACGAAAAAATTGGAGGCGACCATAAACAAAAAATTAACGGCAAAAAGATTTCAAAGAGCAAAACCTTGAATCCCAAATCAAAAAGCCAGTATTGGAAGAGAGGAGGAAGAAGATTTAAGCTCACCTGATTCGTCATCGCCAAAGGTGAGATTCCCGTTTGATGTCTCTTTGAAACCGTGGTTTACGCTCTTTTTTGTTTAACGTTGTTGAGCATCTGGTTTGAGTGAGCAAGGATGAGCGATTTGGAGATCGAGAGAGGTTTGGTGTTCGCGAGTTTGTGAGAGGAGCTCGTGAGAGTGTGAGACAGACGAGAGGTTGAAGACGTGAGGTTGAGAGTGTGAGTGAGATTGAGAGAGACGCGACTGCGAGTTTTGCTGAGAGTGAGTGAGAGAGATTCATGAGATTGGGGAAGGCGATTGCTGAGAGCGTGAGAGAAAAGTGAGATTGGGAGAGAATGACTCTGTTACTATTCCAATTTGTTTTTTTCTTTAATTCATTTTAAACAGATTAAGTCCTTTTGAAAGTATTTAAAAAAAAATTTTAAACTTCCTAAATTTTATTAGCATTTTTTTTAGTATTTTATTTTCTTTTAGCATTTTATTTTATTTTAGTATTTTATTTCTTTTAACATTTTTTGTTATGTTTATGCTTTATTATTTTCATAGTTTCATTATCATAACATAGATTTGTTTTCTTTTAATTTCATCATTCATTCAAAACCATTTTAAACTATTAAAATCACACTTTTCTCGATTCAATGTCGAGCCCATTTTCCACACCTTTGTAAGTCGATCGCTTTTAAGCATCGCCATCAACCTCACATAGCTTACTCTTGGGCTTTCTTACAATGAGCCGTTTCTCTTGCACTCACACTCATATTTCGCATCATTTTGTTGTTTGGGCCCGATTTAATTATTTCATGATTTTTGACAACCCCCATTCATAACAAATGTATCCCTCTCCCATGAAATGTATAATATTTATTCTTTCATTCTTTATTCATCTGTAAATACAAGAATTAAAATGAACATTCGATAACCATTTCAAAGCAAGATCAAAACCTCGATCCAACGTCGAGTAATCATTTTTCAAAACCTAACAGAACCAGCACGTATTCATCCACCCTTTTGTAAGTTGATTGCTTTATGCATCGCCATCAACCTTGTAAGTCGATTGCTTCATGCATCGCCATCTACCCTTATACCTAACACTTCTCCTTGCTCCACTCGTCAACTCTTGTTCCGATTAGGTAGCACCCATTAGATAGAACCCTTTGTATGATAACATAGGTAGGATTCCCATATTCTTTTGTATGATAACATAGGTAGGATTCCCATATCCTTTTGTATGATAACATAGGTAGAATTCCCATATTCTTTGCGTGCTAACATTAGGTAGATATTCCCATTTGTAAATCCTAAACACTTAAGTACATATTGCATGACAACTCTAGGGCATAGCTCCCCCACTTCTAGACCTTTCCGAGTGTCTCCGATCTTGTGGCATGTCAATCCATCCTATTGCAAAGAGGTAACTGCCTAAGACTCGATTCAGCGAGCTGCGACACCTACTGCTAGGACGTGAACACATTGCCCACTCTCCTTTGACACAACTGGTGTCCTCCTTTTGTAAGTCCATATTCAGATGGCAATCCCTATGTAGCCGAACTACGGCAACTCTGATTCTCATGTTCAGATGAGATACGTAGGCACAAGATGCGATGTCTTGCCGAGTTTGACTAACGACTAACAACTAATCCTTGTTTGCTTTCGCCCTTGTTGCGATCCTTTCTCTCGCCCTCGTTGCGATCGAGACCTTCCCTTTCTCTTGCCCTAGTTGCAATCGAGACCTTTGTTCCCGTAGTTAGCCGAACTACATTATGCTCTGATTCTCATTCCCGATGAGATATGTAGGCATAAGACGCGACGTCTTAGCGAGCACGCATCTCTTTAACCCATAGGTACCCGAGCTACGAAGACTCTGATTCTCATATTCATATGAGATACGTATGCAATGGATGTGATATCTGTGCGAGTCATTTTTCTCTTGACCCTTTTAGTAAATAGTACATTAGATAAACACACACCCTTTAGACAAGAACAACAAGAGTGGATCCCGTAGAGTACTACGGATGCGTAGAGGTGCTAATACCTTCCCTTCGCATAATCGACTCCCGAACCCAAGATTTGGTTGCGAGACCTTGTCTTTTCCTTTCCTCTTTTCAGGTTTACTTCGAGCGTTTCCTTTCCCTCCTTTGGGATAAATAACGCACAGTGGCGACTCTTCTGTCATCTTTTTCTTTCGCCGGTTGTTTTTTCGCACACTGTATTTTTCAGGTTGCGACACCCATCAACTGTCTTTATGGTTATCCAGTTACGGACAATGTTGGATCAGCAATAAAGCACTCGACTCTACATCTAGGATCCATAGTGGTTTCAGGTCGAAGAGTGGTATACACTATTATCACCATGAGAATAACTTATGACACTTTGCATAACTTTCTATATAGTATTCTCATAGCGGGTCAATCCGGTATAAATATTACTCCTAATATTCATACCTATGTTTAAGACTTGATAACTCCTTATCCATGATCCATGAGATGTGATCATCAGTCTACAAACATAATAGTCTTAATGCTTTAATGTTATCCCACTTCACACTAAAGCTCGACTACGGATACTTTAAGAATAATGTCCTTATGTTCAATGTGTTCTCATGATTAAGTCACACTTAATACATTAAACGGACTATCTATTCCATGGACTTTATTAATCAACCATAATAAAGAAAATGCCTTTAAATAATTCGATACAAGTACCAAAATTATTGGCCTCTAGGGCTTACACCAACAATCTCCCACTAGCACTAGAGCCAATCAGGCATACCCCGTATGCCCATTGATCTAGTATGGCCATCATGCTTCTGCTGCGCAAGAGGCTTTGTCAGTGGGTTAGCAACATTGTCAAGTGTAGGTACTTTACATATTTTCACACAACGCCTAAGTATGTGTTTGGATCGTTGGTGAGATCTAGGCTCCTTAGCTTGTGCGATAACACCATTGTTATCATAATAGAGACCAATGGGATCCACAATGCTAGGGACTATGCCAAGTTTATTGATCCAAACAACTTGCTTTGCTGCATTTAAGGTAGCAATATACTCGACCTCGGTTGTGGAATCAGCAATTGTATCTTGCTTTGAACTTTTCAAGCTCACAGTGCCACCATTTAAGCAAAACACATAACCAGATTGGAATCATTCATATTAAAGCGTCTCAACACTTTGTCTATGTATGTACTCTGACTTAGGCCAAGCAGTTTTGTGATCTATCTCTATAGATTCTGATTCCTAATACATAGGCTGCTTCACATAGGTCCTTCATAGAAAAGCATTTCCCCAACCAAGACTTTACTTGTTGCAGGGTAGGGATATCGATTCCAATGAGTAATATGTCATCTACATATAATACCAGGAATACGATCATGCTCCCACTAACCTTCTTGTAGACACAAGGCTCATCTTCGTTCTTGATGAATCCATACAGTTTTACTATTTCATCAAAACGAAGATTCCATGAGTAGGTCACAGGATCATCTTGATCCATGAGTAATACATCACCTTGATCAAATATCCATATATCTCAGGTAGGTGACGTATCCTGCTTGACCTACGCTGGTCTTGTTCTACTTGAGCAGGTTTCTCTTACACAACTACTTGTGTTTTCTGCTCTAATTCCTCCATAGGTGTATCGATACTTTGTGATTCTTGAATTTCTTCAAGTTCTACTTTCCTCCCACTGATTTCTTTGGAAATAAAATCCCTTTCTAGGAAAACTCAAGTTCGAGCGACAAACACTTTGCCCTCAGAAGGATTGTAGAAATAATATCCTCTTGTTTCTTTAGGATACCCCACAAATAAGCATTTGTCAGATTTGGGCTCAAGCTTAGTTGAAATTTATCGTTTCACATAAACTTCGCAACCCCAAATCTTCATGTAAGACATATGTGGTCTCTTACCACTCCATATCTCATATGGTGTCTTTTCAACCTTTTGGATGGAACACGGTTAAGTGTGTAAGCTGATGTCAATGGTGTATGTCCTCAAAAGGAGTTTGGAAGATTGGTGTGACTCATCATGGATCGGACCATGTCCAACAGGGTTCGATTTCTTCTCTTAGATACACCCTTCCATTGGGATGTTCCAGGAGGAGTAAGTTGGGATAGGATCTCACACTCTTTCAGATGGTCATGACACTCTAGGATTAAATACTCACCACTTCGATCTGATCGAAGAGTTTTAATATTCTTACCTAGTTGGTTTTAACTCGTTAGGTTTCACCCTTTTGTATTAATGTTATTAATAGGCATTTCAAGATCAAGGACATATAGTCCATTGTTCATTTGTGCAGTAGCATAGAATATATCATTCAAATAAATTGAGCAACAATTGTTCTTTATTATAAATGAAAAACCAAACTTGTCCAAACAAGCAATGGAAAAATATTCCTGCTAATTGCAGGTACATAATAACAGTTCTCTAACTGAATTATTAAACCACTAGGTAAAGTCAATACAAAAGTTCCTACGGCTACCGCATCCAGTATCTAATACCCATGATGCAGAAGTAGATAAATTAATAACAAAAATACCTGAAGTTGAAGTCTCTACTCCATTCTTCTTATCTTCCAGGTACTTTGGGCAGTTCCTCTTCTAGTGTCCGGTCTTACCGCAATGGAAGCAGGTGCCTTCTTTTGTTATGCCTCCACTAGGCTTCAAAGAAGCAATGGGCTGGGATTGGCAACTTCCTTGCCCTTCCCCTTATCACTCTGCTTAGTGGGCCTTTTGTTCTGTCTCTTTCCATTTCCGATCATCAGAATGGACTTCCCTTTTGACTTCAGATTCTGCTCGGCAGTTCTTAACATGGCGAGCAGTTCAGGAAGAGATTTGTCCATATCAATCATATTGAAATTTAGGACAAATTGACTGAAACTATCTGGCAACGATTGCAAGATCAAATCAGTTGCAAGTTCCTTTTCGAGGGGAAAACCCAATCTCTCAAGGTTCTCCACATACCCAATCATCTTGAGTACATGGGGACCTACAGGGGCTCCCTCAGCTAACTTGCTTTGAAAAAGGGCTTTTGAAACTTCAAACCTTTCATGCCTTGCTTGCTCTTGATAGAGCAACTTCAGGTGTTCGATCATATCGAACGCTGACATGTTCTCATGTTGCTTTTGCAATTCTGAGTTCATGGTAGCCAGCATGAGACAACCAGTTTCATTGGCATCATCGACATGCTTCTTATAAGCATCTCTTTCTGCCTTAGGTGCAGAACTAGGAGGTTCCTCTTCAGGAACAGGTGTCTCCAAGACATACAACTTTTTATCATGTTTGAGGATAATCCTCAGGTTTCGGTGCCAATCCAGAAAATTTGTCCCAGACAATTTTTCATTATCAAGGATTGATCGCAAGATGTTGTTAGAGGTGTTTGCTGTCATGGTAATCTACACAAGGATTAATGAAAATATAAGTATCATTGACATATTCAATTAGGCCTTTAATTAAATATGCTCCCACTATTTTATTCAAAACAAATGACCCTCATCATTTGATTCGGAAAATCCCGTTGGAAGATTTTCTAGTGGGTCGAGATCCATATTTCACTTCGTTCTAAGTCCGTGTAGGCGGATTACACAAAACTAGGTTATTTAGGTAGGAACTCCTTCCAATTGTATCTCATACAACTCTCGAACATTTCAATTGGGTGAATAACTCCTTATTCCAATCCATCATATGGATTATTCCCAACTCTTGCTTCTAAACATATATATAATCTTATTATAATTTGTTTAGTTAAGTTTGACCCATTGTTTTAACAGTTGGATATTACAATTATCCCATCGCACCTTACTAATATATAGATCATGCACCTCGCGTAGGCGAAACCTACATTATTCGATACTAGTCTTGATGAGTGTTAAAACTTGGAAAGCTTAAACTTAATATTTATTTTGAGGGAATTGCAATTTTTCTGATCTCACCGGCTTGTTTATCATATAAACCGTCTCTCACATGCATCAACATACATTCACATGCATCAACATACATACATACATAATGAAACAGTTATGGCCCCTAGCGTAATTGTTCTCCCAAGCCAATGAGAGAACCTAAGCTAACCTATAACGATCTAAGCTTCTCCAAGCAAGATCTTCAAGGTTGTCCTCCTTTGGCACTGACTTCTTTTCTTTCTTCATATCATTACATTACATGAAAGAAACTCGTTTTACATACGAGGGAGTGAGATGAGAAAAGAAGTTACATTTGGGAGATTAAGAGAGAGGCACGACACGCAGGTCGTATTTTAAAAACCCAAAACAAAACAAAGGAAAAATAAGGCCATAACCGATCACCACAAGACAATAATAAACACTTTATTATTATTATTAATTCCTTTAATTAATTAAAATCAAATTAAATTTCGACGACCGATCACACTACGCAGAGTTAGTCGGGGGTCCGCTGCCCGGGCAGCGCCCCTTGCGGGGTCGAAGGGGCAGCGCCCCTGCTCGAAAATTTTAATGAACAATTCATTTAAAATTGACGTCGTTTTTCGTATCAATACTTGATACTTCAAAGCACTTTTTCTAGCCGAACGGGTGAATTTTTTTCTTGCGTTAACCGGTTAACCATATACGTTAACCGGTTAACACTGTTTGAAAACTTTTAGAAAATTCTTTTCTGCCTTGCGTTAACCGGTTAACCATATGCGTTAACCAGTTAACACTGTTTGAAAATGTCTTGGAAAACTGTTTTCCGCCTTGCGTTAACCGGTTAAACAAATGCGTTAACCGGTTAACACTGTTTGAAAATCTCAAAAAATTTATTTCGCATTGCGTTAACCGGTTAACCATATGCGTTAACCGGTTAACACTGTTCCAAAAAGTGTTTATGAAGCACAACTCTTGTGCATTCAAACCCCAATCGCATAACTCTCTGACAACACAACCCTTGTGTCGTCTCTAACCCTGACGCACCAATTTCAGACCGTCAAACACATCTCGATTGTTAATTCAGTATGATTGATCAACACGTCATTGCTTCACCATACTAATGTCGGATCAAGAAGCAAATGACCATTGATCGCTCAAAGGAAAACAATCATTGAGGGTTTGAATGAACGAAACGAGAATAATATATCATATATAATGTATTTTGCATCAGGATTACATATATCACATATATGTAACTTGATCGATCTCAATTTAACCTTTGATTCATTCTGTCTTTAATCATATTATTACAGAACAAAAACAGATATCAGATTCATGGTTTTGTAAGTGGCTCTGATACCACTGAAGGAGAATTGCCATCCAAGGCGCAGCGGAATTTAAAAATTTCTCCATTTAGTGATCCTTACGAATGGGCATGATCAGTGATAGAATCGTTACCTCTTGTGGCGATTCAAACCTTTGGTGCAGATCTCTGATAATGATCAAAACCTTTGATACAAATCCATGGGGCGATCACGAACGTTGAACGATGACAACGTCTCTACTCAGTCCACACGAACGGATTCCTTCAATCGCAGTGCTAGTTGTTATGAATGAAGGCTTTGAGTGAGAGAAAGAGGGAAACGAAATTCCAAGTCTCTACTTGAATTTCAGTCTGAGTGGAGTGACAATGCTTCTACCCAAGGGGTTCTATTTATAGAACCACTTGTGTGGGCTTCAAGCTAGAAAGCCCACTTAAGTGCATTTTGCCCATATCTCATAATATGCCAAAATCACTTAAGTATTTGGTACCTTACCATATTTCGTATTCCACTTAAGGGCACCGTACCTTACGATGTTCCTTAATTATTCTATCTCTCATCAATCCGTCCTTTGTGTGTGACCCTATAGGTTTTCGCGGCGTTGGCAATTATATTAAATCACGCATTTAACATAATAAACAGTGAGCGGTATCTAGCAACACATCACTGCTACCCAAGTCACGAAAATGTCATGTGATCTGACAGAACCTCATGTGATAATAATTATGTGTATAATTACCCCTTTGCCCTTATGCTATATTGAACACAAGGTATAGACCATGTCACCCTTGTCCAGTTCAATATTGGGCCCATAGACATTTATCCTGTTATGCAGGATTGGCAAATTCCATCTAGGACACTCATGTCCCTCAGCATACTTCGTGGAGTACCCATCAACTATCTTTATGGTTATCCAGTTACGGACAACGTTGGATCAGCAATAAAGCACTCGACTCTACATCTAGGATCCATAGTGGTTTCAGGTCGAAGAGTGGTATACACTATTATCACCATGAGAATAACTTATGACACTTTGCATAACTTTCTATATAGTATTCTCATAGCGGGTCAATCCGGTATAAATATTACTCCTAATATTCATACCTATGTTTAAGACTTGATAACTCTTTATCCATGATCCATGAGATGTGATCATCAGTCTACAAACATAATAGTCTTAATGCTTTAATGTTATCCCACTTCACACTAAAGCTCGACTACGGATACTTTAAGAATAATGTCCTTATGTTTAATGTGTTCTCATGATTAAGTCACACTTAATACATTAGACGGACTATCTATTCTAGGGACTTTATTAATCAACCATAATAAAGAAAATGCCTTTAAATAATTCGATACAAGTACCAAAAGTATTGGCCTCTAGGGGTTACACCAACATTTACATCACAACAATCTAGAGAGATTTTGCGCAAATCATCTCAAATTTCAAATGCCTCAAAAATGGAGAAAAAAAGGAAATGGATTAAGGATTCTCCTCTATCCTTCATGCTTAAACACCCATATCATGAACAATTCTCCTCCCCCATTGTTACTTCGAATTCGGAGCAAGCTTCAAGTTACAACAATGAAATCTCTCTCTTCTCCTACTTCTTATTCTGTTGGGACTTTCTCTGACTCTGTTTACAACTTATTCTCCCAAAATAACCCTAACTCTAATTCCCTTCCCTATTTAAATAAAATCCTATTATTTTTATTAATTCATTAACTCCCCTCAATCTCACTAATTCCACTATGTTTCCTTAATTTAAATTTAAATTCTAATTTCCTCCCCCAAAGCTCAATATCTCATTATTTCTATTATTTAAATGATTAAAATTAATGATAATTCTAATAAAACTTTACACATCCTCAATAATACCAGAAATTCATTAGAGCACTCAAATAAAATAATATAAAGCATTTTAAACTCAATTAAAAAAAACTGGGGTGGTATACCACTCGCCCACTCAAATAAAATAATATAAAGCATTTTAAACTCAATCAAAGAAGGAAACCACATTCTCTAGGATAATGGGAGAAATAATGGCTCCACTTCCCACACTCCTGAGAGAATAGTACAATAACCATTTTCTTGAGTCCTAAGATTCAGACCCATAAAATTCCTATAAATACCTCTGTCATAAGATTGAGAGAGGACATTCAATTTGTTATCGCCTTTGAATTTTTGGTGTTGCTGCAAAACTAAGAACAAATGGAGTTGAAACAGAGAAATTAATTTGCACGATAAACTTCCAAAGCGTGTAGATTTACACTAAGCTTAAGGAACAATTCACCCCCACCAATCTTTCTATGTTGGATGCAAAAGGAGTTACCGGCGAATTTCCTGCAGGATACTTTGGAATCCTTAAAGAGAATTGCACAATCTCTCTAAGCGTATATGTTTCTTTCAATTGCTCTCATGCATTAGAGAAGAGAAAGATGATTTAGAATGAGAAATTAATTGAGATTGGTTTTTGTGTGTTTTTCCACCGTGACCATAACCTGTAATTTATATTGAAAATCACGTCTGTTATGAAACAGTAGCAACTCTTAGAAAAGGCATGACATTATTCCAATTGCAACTTAGTAACAACGTTTCGCATAAGAATAGCAAATATTTGTTTATACGTTGCAACTACTCCTAAAAGAAAGGAAACCAATTAAATGACACTTTAGACCAATAATAATTACTATAGACCATGCAATTGAAATATGAAAACTTTGAATATAATATTTATATTAATTCAAATAATATAATCATACACTTAATTATTATCTTGGAAATTTTCTCACAATCCCCCACCATTTTCAAAATAACTAAATCTCATAATTCTGGAAAAATCATGGTTTCAGATATTGGTATCTCACGATTTGAACCAATACTTAGTAAGATATGGGTTTCACTCATCCCTAATAGACATTGGTAGACAAGCTTTGAACCAACTACTTATTAGAACAAGTGTGCAAAACTTACACATGAAATCTCGATACTATCAAAAGAATTGTAAATATGACACATTTGATAAGGCCCTATGTCATGTATCCTTTTCATGAGAATTTAAGAGTCAAGCCCTTGAACTCTATGAAGCAGCCTACTTCATTCTCATATAGGTAGACTATATCGAAAAAGCTCCCATAATAAGCATTCCAGCAAACATATGCTATATATCTATTAAGAGAATAATCTCATCCTATCACTTTTACTTTTATGGTCTGAGTACTTTTTGCCCATTGGGATGTTTCTATTGTTAAGTACTTCAATCACTCTAATAATATACTTTCATCATTGAACTCAAGACTTGATTTTAATCAAGTGTGAGTTGAGTTTCCACTATTGGTGATCAATAAGATATGGGCTTGAGACCCATCCCCAATGATGTCTTCAACACCATGTCTTTTGTCAGACCTTTCGTCAAAGGATCTGCCAGATTATTATTAGTTCTTACGTATATTATGGAGATTACTCCATTTGAAATTAAATCTTTCACATAGCTATGTCTTATACCAATATGTCTAGATTTTCCATTATATACTTGGATATATGCTTTAGATAGTGTGGATTGACTATCACAATGTATGGATACAGGTGCTATTGGCTTTGGCCAAATAGGTATCTCATACAACAAGTTTCTTAGCCATTCAGCCTCTTTACTACCTGCAACCAGAGCAATAAATTATGCAGCCATGGTGGAGTCGGCAATGCAAGTCTGTTTCTTTGAACCCCAAGAAACCGCACCTCCACCAAGATTGAAGATCCATCCACTAGTTGATGCATGATCTTCTATATATGTTACCCAACTGGCATCTGTATACCCTTCTAAAACCGAAGGATATCCACTATATGTTAAAGTGTAATTAATCGTCCCTTTCAAGTATTTTAATACTCTATTAATAGCATGCCAATGATCTTTACTTGGATTGCTTCTATACCGACTTAACCTACCAACAACATATGCTATATCAGGTCTAGTACATGTCATAACATACATCGAGCATCCAATTACCTTTGAATATTCAAGTTGTGCCACTGGACACCCTTTATGTGGTTGCAAATTAACATTTTTATCAAATGGGGTAGAAACGGATTTGCAATCCAAATGATCAAATTTCTTAAGCACCTTTTCAATATAGTGAGATTGGGATAAGCCAATATGTTCACCATCTCTTATGATTTTAATCCCTAAAATCACATCTACTTCACCTAAGTCTTTCATATCAAAAATTTTGGATAAGAAAACTTTAGTCTTTTCTACCTCTTTTAATTCAGTACCAACGATTAACATATCATCCACATATAAACAAATCATAACTCTTTTTTCATTGTTGAATTTACTATAAATACATTTGTCAGATTCATTTATTTTGTATCCATTGGCCAACATAACTTGGTCAAAAATTTTATGCCATTGTTTGGGCGCTTGTTTTAACCCATATAAAGACTTAGTTAATTTACACACTTTATGTTCTTGGCCTCTGATAACAAACCCTTCAGGTTGTTTCATATACACCTCTTCATCCAATTCTCCATTTAGGAAAGCAGTTTTAACATCCATTTGATGAATGACAAATTTATAGATGGAAGCGAGTGCCATAAGCACTCTAATTGATGCAATTCTTGCAACAGGTGCATAAGTATCAAAATAATCAATTCCCTCTTTTTGTGTAAATCCTTTAACGACAAGTCTAGCTTTGAATTTTTCAATGGTACCATCAACTTTCATTTTCCTTTTAAAGATCCATTTACAACCTATGGGTTTTGACCCTGGTGGGAGATCTACTAATTTCCAGGGTTTATTACCCATAATCGAGTCCATTTCCTCTTGGATGGCTTCTTTCCAAAAGGCTGAATCTTGAGATTTTATTGCCTCTTCAAATGTTTCTGGATCATTCTCTAGGTTATAGCAAATTGGTCCATAACGATTTATAGAATCATTATTTCCTTCTACAAGGAACATGAAGAAGTCTGATCCATAATTTTTTACTTTTCGGATTCTTTTACTTTTTCTAGGTTCTGGACATCCCAACATATCATTATTTGATACATTATTTTCTAGACTTTGAACATCATAATGAACATTGTCTTTGCAATTTTGAATTGAGGTAAATCTACTTTCTTGAAAAATTGCATCTCGTGACTCAATCACGGTATTAATAGGATATGAGTCATTGGATTCAATAACCATGAATCTATATGCTTTGTTGTTTTCAGCATAGCCCAGAAATACACATTCAATTCCTCTTTCTCCCAATTTCTTTCTTTTTGGTTCAGGCACCTTAACAATTGCTCTACAACCCCAAACTTTTAAATATTTAAGATTTGGTTTTCTTTTCTTCCAGAGTTCATATGGGGTTATCTTCTTCCTTTTATTAGGAACTCTTTTCAGTATATAACATGCAGTTAGCATGGCTTCACCCCAATATCCTTTGGATAAACCAGAATATGATAACATGGCATTCACCATTTCTTCCAACACCCTATTTTTCCTTTCTGCTATCCCATTTTGTTGTGGGGAATAGGATGCAGTTATTTGATGTATAATACCAATGGACTCAAAATAATTAGGATGGTAGAATTCTCCCCCTCTATCACTCCTAAAACATTTAATAAAAGTTTCATGTTGGAGTTCTACTTGAGCTTTAAAATTTTTGAATTTTTCTAAAACTTCATCTTTAGAGTGCATTAAATAAACATAACAAAATCTAGTGCAATCATCAATGAAAGTGACAAAATATTTTTTACCACCAATAGTAGGTCAACCATGTAAATCACATACATCAGAATGAATTAAATCTAATACTTTAGAATTTCTTTCAACTCTCTTAAAAGGTTGTCTTGTAATTTTAGTTAACATGCATGTGGTACAAGAATTTAAGTTTACATCAAAATTAGGAATTAAACTTGATTTCATCATGTCTTTTTATTTACTAAAATTAACATGTCTTAGTCGCATATGCCATAAATCACAAGACTCAACAGTATAAGCAGAAATCACGTTATTATTATTATTATTAACAATATTACACATGAACATATTCTCACAAAGATAACCTTTCCCCACAAACATTCCCCCTTTGGAGAGAATAAATTTATCTCCCTCAAATACAGATTTGAAACCATACTTATTAAGTAAAGGTACAAAAATCAAGTTTTTCCTAACTTCAGGAACATATAATACATCTTTAAGAGTGAGTATTTTTCCAGATGTGAATTCAATCTCTACCGATCCTTTTCCTTTGACTTGGACAGTAGAAGCATTTCCCATGTACAAAACATTACCATCTTCTTCATTAATGGTCTTGAATAGTTCTTTATTTTTGCACACATGACGGGTAGCACCAGAGTCTATCCACCAAGAATTAACATCTTCTATCATGTTGATTTCAGAAATAACAGCAACAAGATTTTCTTTTATTGCACTTGAATTCTTATCTTTGTTCTTTTTCTTTAAGAACCTGCACTCATGTTTAAAGTGTCCTGGATTTCCACAATGATAACAATTTCCTTTCTTTTTCTTTAGGTTGTTATAACCTTTGTGGTTTTCATGAGAATTTTTGAAATCTCGTTTTCTTTTATTGGAATGTTTGCTTGAATTTCCTTCCTCCATCACATGGACCTTCTCTTGAGTAAATTGGCTTTTAGTATCATCTTGTTTTCGATACTCTTCTTCTAAACGAAGGTGATTACCCAATTGTTCAAGAGAAATATCCTCCTTCTTATGCTTCATGGTTCTTTTAAAATCTTTTCAAGAAGGAAGAAGTTTATCTATTATGGAGGATACAATTATAGTTTCATCCATGTGCATATTATGTTGTTTGTAATTATTGAGAATACGTTCAATTTCATGCATTTGTTCCATAACAGACCTACCATCTATCATTTTATAATTATTAAATTGAGAAACAATAAACTTCTTACTTGTAGCGTCCTCTTGCATGTATCTTGATTCCAATTTCTCCCATAACTCTTTTGCGGAGTTACTGCTCTGATAAATGTCGAACAACGAATCGCACATACCGTTGAGGATGTGTCCCATGCATATATAATCATCATTGTCCCACTTTTGTCTCTCTCTAGTTTCAGCAATTGTTTCATCTTCTTTTTCTTCCGGTTTTGGAATGTTAAGGACATACACCACCTTCAGTGTTGTGAGAAGAAATTTCATTTTTTTCTGCCAACGAATAAAATTCCCTCCATCGAATTTCTCTAATTTCACAAAGTCAGAAGTCATCTCTTTTAGTGAAGCAACCATTGAATAGGAAAAATTGTTCCTTAAGATTGTTATCGCCTTTGAATTTTTGGTGTTGCTGCAAAACTAAGAACAAATGGAGTTGAAACAGAGAAATTAATTTGCACGATAAACTTCCAAAGCGTGTAGATTTACACTAAGCTTAAGGAACAATTCACCCCCACCAATTTTTCTATGTTGGATGCAAAAGGAGTTACCGACGAATTTCCTGCAGGATACTTTGGAATCCTTAAAGAGAATTGCACAATCTCTCTAAGCGTATTTGTTGATGATATTTTACAGAAGAATGTTTCTTTCAATTGCTCTCATGCATTAGAGAAGAGAAAGATGATTTAGAATGAGAAATTAATTGAGATTGGTTTTTGAGATTGGTTTTTGTGTGTTTTTCCACCGTGACCATAACCTGTAATTTATATTGAAAATCACGTCTGTTATGAAACAGTAGCAACTCTTAGAAAAGGCATGACATTATTCCAACTGCAACTTAGTAACAACGTTTCGCATAAGAATAACAAATATTTGTTTATACGTTGCAACTACTCCTAAAAGAAAGGAAACCAATTAAATGGCACTTTAGACCAATAATAATTATTATAGACCATGCAATTGAAATATGAAAACTTTGAATATAATATTTATATTAATTCAAATAATATAATCATACACTTAATTATTATTTTGGAAAGTTTCTCACACAATTCACTCATAAATCACTTAGATACAAATATTTTCACCATCTTTGTTTAAGCATACTCTTAAGGCCAACAATCCTAAAACCTTAAAACAACCCTACACAACTTAGGATCGCCACTCATTGTACTAGCAAGTACATGCATAAATTAGTGGTTTTCTGCATTACTTAGTGATTTTCTATATGAAATTAATAACGAAAATCATGTAAGTTACATATTTGTCATACTCAAACACAATATAAGATTAAATCATTCATCAACAATTTATAGCATGAAGTACAAACAATATTGAATAATAATAAGAAAATGTAATTATATAAGTCAAAACAAAGCAAATTACATAATCCACACAAGTTTAGAGAAAATTAATTTAAAGGGGACTAATCTAAGGGAACTTAACTACTAATAGTGTTAATAATCATTATAATATACAAGAAAAATGGATTGAATAAAATTACAATCAATTTGCGTCACTCTCATGAGTCTTATCATCAATCTTTAGCTCCTTTCCTCCAAAAGCATCCTTTCTTCTTTCGTGATGTCTTCGTGCAAACATGTAACACTTGCATACCAACCGCGTTATGGTGCTTTTGCCAACACAGCCTCCGTGAATTTCTTGTAACACACCATGCTCTTGTAATCTGTTTTCAATATGTTACTTGGAGATAAGTAAATGAAGTCTTATTTGTGTAGTATCAATTATCAAATATCATCTTAATGCTCCAATCTGAAACTTATTACAAGTATATAGAACTATTTATTAATCCTAAAGTTGTTCAAGTTGATTGTCACGCATTACAAGTTGAACCCATGTTGCTGCACTTGAAAATCCTACTGGTTGATATGTCATCCACTCTTGAGTTGAGACGATTGAGAAAATTTAGATGAAGAAGCATGTGCGAATATGGTCGGAGTTGATAGCATAGATCCTGAAAGTTATGAAATTTTTTGTGAAGAATGTCAAGTAGAGACAAGCTACTCACAACAACAGGGAATTTATTATACGAAGTATTTGCTCCTATCAGCAGATTAGGTACTATTAGAATGGTAATTGCACTTGCAGCTCAAAAGGGATGGAATTTGTATTAGCTTGATGTAAAATCTGCATTTATATATGGGAATCTAACAGAAGAGTTTTATGTGGAACAACCAAAAGGATATGTGAAAAGGAGAAGCAAAACAAGATGAACAAATTGCACAATATCCTTATATGGTCTAAAACAAGCTCGAATGATGTATGCCGTCAGCCTCGTCAATAAATACAAGAGGAATCCCGCTCAATTTCACCTACCAACTTCAAATAATACTATTATAATTGTTAATCATATAATATGACTAACTTTTTTTTCTTCTTTTGAAAATTCGGTATCCTATTCCAAAACCAACTAATATAGAGGACTAATCTCAAGGTCCACTTGCAATGGCTCAATTATAGCCCGAGCAAAACTCTTTATAGATTAACATAACATAGGAATTGGTGTTACACCTTGAAATAAGTACATTATTAGATCTCAAGTCTTCCCCGCTGCGACGGTAATTTTTTTGAGATTAAACTATCAATTGACTTAACTCGTAAAGTAAGAGTCGTCACCGCGCTTTTATTGTTTCAAAAAAAAAAGTACGAACAAAACCCAAAGAAATTTAAAATAAAACTAATAAAAAAGAGATAAGGGTTCGGGGGTTAGTTATGCAAGGGGAAGATATTAGCACCCTAAACATCTATGGTACTTCATGGAAACCTCTTTGAAGATGTACCTTTTGGTTTGAAAAATAAGTGTTGTTTGTTAAAGATCGGAGAGATGGGAAAAAAGTATATTTTTTTCTTATTTTTGGTGTTTGCCAAGACTTTTGAAGTCTCATGCCTATGTACCAACAAAGTGAAATGGAGGATCAAAACCCCGTAGTTCGTGGTAAAAATAACAAATGAGTTTGTTTTCATTCCTTTTTAAGGGAAAAACATTTTGTCATTTTAAGGAGAATAATCAACTAGTCACCCACAAGTATGAGAACTTTGGATCATCATGAGAAGAGTTTCAACTTGGATAAAATCAACAAGTATGCTACTAACTATCATATATGGAAAAAAATTATCATCAATACTATGGAGATAGGAGAATTATATCTCAACTATGGAAATGACTTATGTCTAATATCTTGAGAAAAGTTTTAAAAGAGAAAGTGCACAAAGGCACAAAATGATTTGAAAGAGTTATACATTTTTTAGTCTTTTGAAATTGGTCTAAACATGCTTAAAATGGATTAACATTTATTTAAGAAAAATGTTTTGAAAATCACTTGACAAAAGTCAAGGTTTGTTGAGAAAGTGGTTTAGATTTAAAAACAAGAAGGTTTTGAAAAAGAGAGAAGATTTTGAAAATTAAAGAAGGGGGGAGGATAAGAAAAGACTATCATAAAGCATAAAGTAAAAACTAGGGAGGAAAGATCTAACCAATAAAATAGCAAGTTTTACGACATAAGTCAAGTAAGAATTTCCTCATTTGGATTAAGCCTTAAGCAAGACAGAATAAGCAAATAAAAATCCATGTATCAGATGAAACCAGAGTAACTCAACCAAGTCTTCAAAAGGAAATCCCAAGTCAAAGGTACCAGATGAATTCTAGGATCTCAAGTCACAAGTCCCTAAACAAAGGTCAAGATCCTAATTCTAAGTACATAACTCCACTATGATTCCAAGGATAGTAATCACAAGTCCATAAATCAGGATAATCAAGTTTCGTTTTTAGGTTTCTCTTTATTAATGTCTTCTTTACAATGATATAAAATAAAAGTCCAAATGGACAAAGAACAAATGACAAAAATAACAAATAATATGGTATGGAATGCTAAATATAAAGTATAAAGTATATGACATAAAATAAAGGAACATAAAGTAAATAACTTGAAAATAAAAGTTAATACAAGTAAAGTGTTATTAAAGTATGTTAGTAATCAAAAATGAAAAGATGTTTTGGTCACTTTTTGGAGAGCACTCAACTATCCACTCACAAACATGAAAATATGAACCTATACATCATTTATGAGAAGGGCTCCAACTTGGATAAAATCAACAAGTATGCCACTAGCTCTCACAAATGGAAGAGGAGCAACATTTTCACACAATGCCATGAAGAATGGGAGTACAATCTCACTTATAAAAATGCCTTAGTTTTACTTGGGACAAATTTAGCGCTATGTTAAACAATTGTAATTGGACTTATGTAGAAGTTACAACTATCTGAGGCCGGTCAATAATAATGTTTGTGTTAATACATACTAAAGAAATAATATGTAAATCATCCTCCTAAAGACATGCTGTTGAAAAGTATATTTTCGGCAAATATTTTTATATCGTATCCACAGAGATTGGTTGTTATTACCGCCGTTCTATAATCCAAATTGTTGTAAGTTTAGAAGGTAACTAAGTTGTTTGGTTTGAAAAGTTATCTTTTGCATAGAATGTCACTAAAACAGAAAAATGGTTTTTATCAAATGTAAAAGGCTTGGGAAGATTGGGGTTCACTATTCAAATTGCTTATGACTCCTTATGACAACTATATAGACTCAAGATTATTGATGATGTTCAAGTATCCTCTCAATATCATTTATGTCTAAATGATATTGTGATAATCACTATATTAATCTTTAGACGATTTCTCCACCTAACTATCAATATAGCAGTCTTTAATGGTTGATACAAAAGAAGAGTAGTGAATAAATCTATTTCTACAACTTATTCACTACTTGAAAATATATTTTAGATCAAGATTTAAATAATCTCTTTCGACAACTACTCAAATCTAATATTCAACTTAGGGCAAAAATATCATTCAATACATCAACAATCTTTTATCTTATATAAGAATCAAATGGAATACACAAACAAATAAGAATAGCTACTACCTCCAATCTTGACAAAATGGGGTTTAGCTCCTCATCATCATTTTGGAAAGCAAAAGGCAATGGAGAATAAAACTCTGTTTTTTCTTCCAAAATATCAAAGTATCAATGAATGAATGAACAATTTCCATTCTGATTTCTAAAAGGGTTGATCTTTCCTAAAATGCTCATTTTCATCTAAAGCTGAAAAGCCTCCTAAAACATACACAGAAATGGCAAAACACAGCTGGCCTTGAAAACAGCACACTTGGCCAAAACAGCTTGCTGGATTCGCAACGTTCGCGGCGCGAACTGAAGCTACTTCAGCTTCCTTGCCTTGCAAGTTTCATCCAATTAGTCTTCCAAGTGATAATCTTCAAAGTCAAGCCTCCAAATTGCATTCAACACTTCTTCCAAATTATGATTAATCATTCCAAAGCTCTCTTGCCCAAAAATTCTACAAAACTAACAAATATGTGAAATAACTACTCAAAACAAAATAAATTAGACCTAATTGCATTTATACAAAATTGTGAGAATAAAAGTGTGTAATTACATCAAAACTTGGTAAAAGGGACAAATAAAATTATATAAAAAGTAGTACTAATTGGTCCCTAACACATGCCACACAAAAAAAGAAAGAAAGGGGATGATCAAGCACAAATCCTAGGAGAATGGTCTATTACTTCAATCCGCATTGCATGATATTCAGGATAAACTTATGCATCAATCCAAAGTACCTTAAATGATCCATGATCAATTAGGAGGTAGATTTGAAATGATGAAAGTTCATCAAGTACCAATCCATACATCGTGAACAAGATGGACACAAGCCATCCAATTGATCAAAGGGGAAAAAGGAGATGAAGAAGAAGGAGACAAGAGAAGTCACATCCAAATTGGACCAAAAGTTTGATCAAGTCATCATCAAAATCAATCATCCATTTTGGTGGATTAGGGTTTTTACCCCATCAACATCCAAGATTCATTGAGTTTGATGAGACTTGAAGTCCAAACCATCATGATCCAAGGCCAACAGAAGTTCACAAGGGTCAAACAAAAATAAAATGTAATTAAATGAAATAAAAATGCATCAAAGATATTTTTAAATAAATTTTAAAATAGAAATAAAATGGAAAATCCATAAAGTCCTTCAAAACACCAAGTAAATGGCCAAGAAAATTATGAGAGATTGGAAATAAAATAAGAAGCATATAATAAATTTTTCATAATTTAAAAGTGTAGAAAAGTATTTTTAAACCAATTAAAACAAAGGTGAGAGAGAAAATTCATGAAAAATAGAAAATCAGTGAAATAAAATATGGAAAAATAAAAATCATATGAAGAAAAATAAAAGATAATTTTAGAAATTATTTTGGGATTTTTTGGATGCAAAATGAAATTACTATGAATTTTAAAAGAAAAAGCAACTAAAAATAATTAAAAAAAAGAATTAAAATCAGAGAAAACGCAGAGCGTTGGATCACGCCTCATTAATTGACGTGGTAGATCCAACACTCCTCAAATTAGGAAGCATGATGGAACGCGCTACAAACAACACACGAGATCCAATTCAAAACTAGTCAATCAAAACATTTCATTTGTCCAACATGTCTGGCCAAACTCAGACGACCTGGAACACTCCGTTCATCTTTTCCGATGAACTCTCACTGAAGTTTCATCGTTTGGTAAATTTAGAACATGAAACCACCACCATTGTGATCCTCTTCTCATCCTGAATTCAACCTTATGCTCCAAATTCATTTATCAAAATTGAGCAAAGGGAATTTCAGAGAAGTTTCAGAAGCAAGCAAGCCATGAAAAATAAAATTAAATGATAAACACAATCAATCAACACCAGCTAAGTTAGGGGAAATCATTAGAGAGTGAAAGACTACATTGTGGTAACTTATTTGAGTTTAAATGATGCTCGGAACTACCTTGTCCAGGTGGTAATCAGAAGTTGATAAAGCTCGATCTAGTTAGAGCATTTCATAAGGCCTTAGAGCTTGGGAATTGTTGCAAAAGTTTCAGATGATGCCAAAGATGCTAATGGAATCAAGAAATTGGATTGAAATAAGCTGAAACTCAAAACACGATAGTTGAATTTTTCTGGAAAATTTCAAGTTACATCAGGGATTTCTTGGCTCTCAAAAGCTTGTAAATGAATGCAGTAGCTTCTTCTATTTACAAGGAATGTGTTTGGATCTAAATACGTATGGAATAATGCTGAATTCGTGCGAAACGAATTTGATCCGAATGTGAGAAATGTGTGATCCGTAACTCATCAAAACTCAGCCAAATGATGTGTTTCAAGGGTCAATAAACTTCTGGAGACTTGGTTAAACATGTTTAGGTCCAAAATATATGTTAATTTGGCTTGGAATTGAGATTAGTGAAGTTCAAAATTAGGGCAATGCCAATTTCTTTAGTTATAAGTCACCATGTTTAACCTAATGAGGCATCCTACACATGAGGCTTTTTGATCCCATTCTTTTTGCAATGTGTTGACATCATAGGAAAGATTACAATGTGTCAAGAAAGGTTTAATTTGTATGCTTGATCACAAAGTTATGTCATGTTGAAGTTGGCATGAAAAACTGATCATATAACTTAGAAAAATTCAAGTGTTCCATGGCTGAAAATGACATGTAATGTCTCAATGAATACCATGGTCTTCCAAGCATATTTTAACCTTGATCCTTGAAGAAAACCTGCAGAGGGCATCATAAATGACATTGTGAAAAACTAATAAGCCTTAAATGTTGAAAATTGAAGAAGTTATGATGCTTGGAAGTTGAGGAAAAGTCACATGAAAATAGGTCAAAGTTCACTAAGTCCACAAATGACCTATAATGACTCCAAACTTTTGATGATCCTCTAAGCATAGTTGGCTCTTGTCATGTAAAGAGAAGTTGTAAAGGATATTGAGAATATTCATATGCAAAAACAAGCATTCAAAAATGTTGAGAATTGTAGGAGTTGTGATCCTTGGAACTTTGACTTCAAATGTTGACTTTTTGGTCAAACCACTTGGAACAACCTTGTGTACTTGGACTTTCCTTGCATTTCAAAGCACATGGTGAATGTGTGAAAAACACAAGGGGGTGGATTGGGTTTTACAAGCAAAAGCTTTTTCCAAAACAAAAACACCACTAACAAGTCTAATAAAGAAGAGATAAAAACACAAAGATTTTTATCCTGGTTCGCTTGAAACTCAAAGCTAATCCAGTCCACCCGTCAGGGTGATTTTCCTTATACACAAGGACTTAATCCACTATAATCAATAGATTACAATAAACACAAAGAATAACCTTCTTTGTCTTCTCAAGGATCCAACTAAACCTTAGTCTCCTCAAGGACTCACAAAGAACAACTTTCTTTGTCTTCTCAAGGATAACCTGCTTAAGGATTCAAACAAATAGTTTGAAGAATATTTAGTGTGTTACAAGATACTTCTACAAAAGCATATTTACACAAATGAATAATAAATGCTTAAAGAACACTATATACAAAATATGATAGCTTTTCACAAAGAAAATAGCTTGTCAAAATACTTGTGCATGTCAACATTTTCTTCAAGTCTCCAAAGCATGCTTATATAGTGTAAGCATGTGACCATTGGAGGGGAAAATGCGGAAATCTCCTTGAGCGGTTGTCCACTGTATGATGAGAAAGGAATACCATGTACTGTCTTTTCGCCCACATATTCAGTGACAGGTGTGATGAATAGTATAATCCTTGCCCATGAAATCAGGTAATAGAAAGGTTGTTTGATTTGTACTATGTACTATTTGATCACGTTCCCATTTGATCTTATCTTCAGATTCATTGGCTTTTGATAGAAGATGATTGAAGCATGAAGTTAAGAAATAGAGAGCTATATTCAGAAACTTCAATACCTTAGGTCAGAACCTTGACAACGTCAGTAGTCTGGCTTAAGTTCTCTAGTATCCTCATAATCTTCAGAGTATTCAGAATACTCACTCAGAACCTTAATAACTTCAATCGTCTGTCTTGATATCTTCAGAATCTTCAGCTACATAACACAACTTTAGAAGCTTGCCATTCTTTAGAAGTTTGTTGATCAGAGTCAGATCCAGAAGCAAAAACTAAGAGAATATTGCAACAGCAATATAAATTCTCCTCAGAAGCTTCTGATGGGTGAAATAACACAGAAGTAGAAAGAACATTGCAATAATAATATTGGCATCTTTCAGAACCTCTGATTGTAGAACAAAAACGGATTTGGAATGCAAAGTTCAGAAATTTATGATGTTGCACATCATATGATCAGAATCAAAACTGGTTGTTAAAGCTACACAATAACAAACCATTAGGATACCAAAATTGTTCTCACACAAATACAACGTTGTTATCATCAAAACTCAAGGAATAGATGCAGAACCAAATCTTGTTCTAACAATCTCCCCATTTTGGATGATGACAACATGTATTTTGATGAACAGTTTTGTACAGGGTAATTACAAAAAAAAAATACATCTTATAGAAGCACAAAGCTCCCCCTGAGATGTATAGTCCTATGAAGATAAATTCATAATGAAAGAACACTTTCCTGATTTACCTTTTGAAGTACCATAATGAATATTTAGTCAGAATCTGGTTTATCTTCAGAAGTTAGTTGATGTTGTCCAGAGCACTGGTTGATAACATCATCCTCTTGATAGACCTTACTTTAGAGTTTTTTTATTTAGAAGAACTTTCTTCAAAACCTTATTTTCTTTAGAAGGCCTTTCTTCAGAAACTTCTTTTCTTTAGAAGACCTTTCTTCAGAAACTTCTTTTTATAGCCTCAGAACCATTCTGATTCTTAAGAGTTAACCCTACAAAAACACTTAACAAACTTTTCTAAAAATATTTGTTAACAGAAACATTTAAACAATGTTTGGGTCTTTACTTAGGAAATTAGATATCAAAATAAACACTTAATTATTCCCCTTTAGAACGTTATGTTTTCTCCCCATTTGTCATCAATCAAAAAGATAAAAGAAAAAATAAATAAAGAGAAGTAAAATAAATTTCATTGCTTAAAAAATGCCAACAGACAGTGCAGAGTACAATTGGTAAACATCCAAACGGAAAACAACGTACTTAAAAAGAACTACAAAAAATGTAGCAAAAAAAACATAAAACAAAATACACACACGTGCGAAGATATTAGAGAAAAACTAAGGGTTTTGGGAAGAAGGAGGAGGCGGCGGAACAACTGGGTACTCATCCAGAAGATTTAAGGGATCTACCATCGGATCGATACCCTCTTCAAGACAGATCTCCATATAATGTGCTAAATTATCTGGTGGATCAATCTTCGTGAAGATAGGATAGTTTTCCACTGGAGTAATACTGCCGTTTATTTCTTCCTTGACTGAATGAGTCCCTTCAATAGATACAGATCTTAGATGAGATCTAGTTTGAGCTAGTTGCAGTTGTTGAAACTGTTGCTGAACCAGTTGTTGCTAAGCAGCCTTTGATCGACTTTGAGAGAGTTGTTGTTGTTCAGCAGTCTTTGAAGATTGTGCACCCATTGATGATTGTTGTTCATCCATTGAGAGAGAGGATGAAGATGAAGAACAGTTGAAGAGAGAGAAGATAGTTTGTTTGAGGTTTAAAAAACTTGAAAGTGTGGGAGAATTGTGCGCATAGTGTGAAAATATGAGTGAAATGGGTTTAATTTTTTTTTTATTGCAATGATGAAAAAGCGGAGTGCACAGTCATGGGGGGAAGTGTAAAGGTTAAGACCTAATTCCAAGAATTGTTAAACCTAATGTGTCACGCTTTAATCATGCATGCTCAGAAAGTGGAACAACTGTTTCCACCTAGAACCATACAAAATCAAACGACAAGATAACCATTAAATGCAGTAACTATTCAGAATCAGGAAGACAAATTGATAAGATTGCTTCTGATCAGAACCTTTCTGATTCATGAAAAATTCCTTACTTCAGAAATCTTTAAGTTTCAGAATCAGAAAGCATAACCATCTCAGAATCTAATCTAGAGTTCTAAAGACTTTACATTCTGAATAACATTTTTTCATTCTGGACACGGTTTCATAAATAGATTTTTCAGAATGAATATGAATCTATCATCAGCAAGGGGTTTTATAAAGATATCAACCCATTGATGGTCTGTATCAACAAAGTTTAAGTGAAAAATTCCCTTCTGAACATAGTCACGTAAAAAGTGGTGTTTTATTTCAATATACTTAGCCCTAGAATACAAGAATATGAATGTTACCCTCAGATATTTGATAATCTACCAGCTGACACTTCATCCCTAGTATCTGAGTGCTGCATCCCAGAAGCTGCGATGTATTCAACTTTCAGTTGTTGATAGCGCAATTATTGACTGTCTCTTGTTGGACCATGAGATTAAGTTATCTCCCATAAATCGGCAACTTCCAGAAGTACTTTTTGTTTCAATTCTATCTCCAGCATAGTCAGCGCCACAATAGCCTACTAATTTATACTCACTTGATTTTCTATAAAATAAACCAAGATTAGTAGTACCTTTTAGATACCTAAAGTTTCTCTTAACATCAGTTAAGTGAGTTTCCCTAGGATCTAATTGGAGGCGAGCATATAAGCAGACACTAAATGAGATATCAGATCCTGAAGCTGTTAGATATAGAAGAGAACTTATCATACCTCTGAAAAGCTTTTGATTTTCCTTACTGCTTACCTCTTCTTTTTCCATAATGCATGTAGGATGCATCAGAGTCTTTGCTAGCTTACATTCTGATAAGTTGAATTTCTTCAGAAGTTCCTTTGTATATTTGCTTTGATGAATATATGTGTCTTCTGGTCTTTGAATAATTTGAATTCCTAGAAAGAATTTTAGTTCTCCCATCAGACTCATTTCGAATTCTGCCTGCGTAGACTTAGTAAAATCCGTGTATAACGACACATTAGCAGAACCAAAAATAATATCCTCAACATATATTTTCACAACCAGAATGTAATTTTTGAAGGTTTTAAAAAAAAAAGAGTTGCGTCCACTCTGGTAAAATCATTTTCCAACAAAAAGTTGCTTAGTCTATCATACCAAGCTCTTGGAGCTTGCTTTAGACCATACATAGACTTTTTCAATTAAAAAAAACAGGATTTTGAGAGCTTTCAAAACAAGGAGGTTGATGCACATAAACTTCTTTAGAAATATAACCATTCAGGAATGCACTCTTAACATCCATTTGATAAAGTATGATGTTATGATTTACTGCAAAAGAAATTAAAAGACGAATAGACTCTAACTTGGAAACTAGAGCAAAGGTTTCTGTATAGTCTATACCTTCTTGCTGATTATAACCTTGTTCTACCATTTGAGCTTTGTTTCTGACGACTTCGCCTTTCTCATTCAGCCTGTTTCTGAAAACCCATATGGTTCCAATGACATGGAAGCCTTTTGGTTTCGGAACAAGATCCCAAACATCGTTTCTAGTGAATTGATTCAGTTCATCTTGCATAGCCAGAATCCATTTATTATCCAGAAGAGCTTGATCAATGGATGTGGGTTCTATCAGAGACGTCAAACCTAGAAGAGTCTCTTTAGAGGGTCTGAATAAAGATCTAGTTCTAACTGGAGCATTCTTGTTGTAGCACCTCAAATTTGCACCTCCCATTTTGTACATACATTTTCATTTTAGGTCATTAACACTGCATAGCATTGCATTGTCCATTTCACCAAGTCATCAGTTCATCAGTCAAGACTAGTCAGGAGATCCAGTTGTGCAAGCAAGCAAGTGCATTTTCCATGAGAGCAAAGCCCTAGGGTTGGTTCATTGTGTTCATGTGACCTAGGGATCATTTTGAAGTGGTTTGGCCAAAGGTTGGATGTTCAGAGCTCATCAGTCAAGATGCAATTCATCTGAAACCCTAGAAAGTCAACAAAAGTCAACAGTCAATGCAACCATGGATTTGAAGGTGGGAGATGGTTAGAGATGCCTCATTCATGTCCATACAAGTCTCATTTGACATGGCAAACATCAACAATGAAGAATTTGAGGTCAGATGAAAAGTTTCCAAAAATAGTAAGTGACCTGTAATTTGGAATTGCCAAAAATGGAAAGGTCTTCTCCTCAGGTTTACATCATCAAGAAAGCTTCAAATGGAGTTTTGTCCAACATGAAAGTTGAAGATCTTGCTCTCACCTTTCCAAAAAGTCCAAGAACATCCATTTCTCATGTGTGGTTGAAAAGATATGGATCAATCACTGTCAAGTCAATTTGAACTTCAAGCATGCATAACATTTTAACCATAAGGCCAATTGAGATGGCTCTTTTTGCAACATTTATGTCTTGACATGCACTATCCAAATCATGCATCATATTCCATGCATTTCCATCACAAAAATATTGGATTTTCCATTTGAATTTTGGAGGGAAATTCCAAATTCAAAAATTAAGCATTGTTTTCACTCCCAAGCATTGCATTTGGCTCAAAACAGGTTTTTCAGGTGAATTAGTACAAAAATCGTGCACTGTAGCATCCATATCATGCACATGAGGTGAATTTCCAATTTGGCATCACACCTTCATTTCACCTAATCCTTGGCATTTGGCTTAATCATGATTAGCAAGAATCATTAACAGACCATATATAAAGATAATCATAACAGAAAACAGGGTTAACACTTCATTTGGCTCAGATCTAGATCTAGTTCACACTTTTCTTCACATTGTGCTCTCACATTTTTCTGCAAATTTCTTCATAAACCTTGCTTTGTTCTTGATCAATCATTGATCCACAAGCATAATTGGACCTTTTGGAAGCAAGAATCCATCATCTTCGAGCAGATTTTGGAACTGTTGAAGCTTTGCATCATCAATGGCAGTTGGATTTTCTGCAAGAATCGTGCAAGATTGAGCTATCAGCATTCATCCATTCCATCATATAGGAGTTGAGGATCAACTGTTTCTGCATTTCAGAGCTTGAATCCACTTGTTTCACTTCTGCACTTCAATTAAGGTTAGAATTCGATCATCACAATTCTTGAAATGTTTGTGTGCTTATGGTAGATCGTTGAATGTAGAGAACACTGAGCTTTGTGGCATTAAATTTCATCAAGAAATGAGTGAGTTATATCGAATCTAAGTTTGAAGTATGAATGTTCTTGCACGCGAATCTTTGAACATAGGTAGAATTAGAGAAATCCAAGCCTCGATCCATGTTGTGTGTTGAAAGATGAAGCTAACGATGTATTCATTTTGCATTTCTGGTACTTTTGTTCATAACCTGGAATATTTGTGATGAACATGATGAACGCGTTAGGTTTTCGTTTCCAGAAGGTTCTTTGATCCATGAGCGCTTGTTTTGCATGCATTTTGATGTTTCTTGCCATGTATTGGACCACGTGTGTCCTATGTGTCTGAATAATTGGTCACGAACGCTTGCCAGGTCCACGTAGACTTTAATGAAACGCAGTGTTTCATTGATAGCGCGCTAGTTTTGAATTCCAACGTGGTTCGATTCCCCGCTCTGGACAAATCCAATATTGCTTTAGCATTTTTGTTCATGATTCCATCCATGTTCATGATATGCTTTCTATGTGATTTTTAATTTTTTCTTCACTTACAAAAATCATATCTCCATGATTATTGATCCAAATGGCCTGGGGATTTTTGCATAATGTTCCTCATGATTTCTAGTATTTTATGAGATTTTTTCCAGAAATTGTGCACGGTTAGAATTTATCTTGGCTTAGGGATTGTTCACATGTGTGCGTTTCTTGACCTTGCTTGCCATTTGCTTCATGAAATGATGAATTTTAATCCAATGCCTGTGAAATTTGGTATGCTTAAACTAGACATCCTAATTGACATTTTGATGTAGAGTTTGTATTTTTCTCATTTCTGGTTGTTGAGATATGATCTGGTTAATGAAGGTGTGACAATGTGTGTCACATCATTTCTTGCTCAATTTGATGATTTTCTTTGCCATGACAAATAAATGCCAGTTGGTGTGATTTTTTACATGATGCTTCTTTTGGATGTTAGGATTGAGCATGAATTTTTGTAGAACTTTTGGATGCATTTCTGATTTGTTTGGGATTTTCTTTGCTGGTTGATCATTTGTGCACTTTTGGATAGTCATGAACTTCAATGATTTGTGAAATGATGGTTGTTTATCCTATGATTGTGAAATTTTTCACATTGTTTCTAGACACTTTGAAGTTTGTTTTGGCTTTGGTTTGAAGTCTTTACCCTGTGCCAATTCGGTTTTAGGCTTGTGTGAACTTGATGCATCTAATTGTGCCCTATTTGAGCTTGTTTTGCTTACCTTGACTTGATGAATTTGATTGCCATGCTTAAACTTGTCCAAATGCCTTGAATTTTGGTGTGATGATTATGTGATGTGTTTTGTTTAGCCATGATTTTTATTGAGAATTATTGAACCATTTTGGAATTAATGTGCATTTGTTCATTCTGTTGTATCAATGTGCTTCCGACTTGCATGCCTTGCCTTATATGATTTGTGAAATGAATTTGGTTGATGCTATTGACATGGGACCACTTGGATATTGTTCTTAATTGATTAAACATGATTTGTGTCAATTTTCATGTTCTGTTTTGAATTATTTCTTCCTCTTTGACCCTAGGCCTTGTCCTAGTGGTTGGTGCTTATGTTTGAGCTTTGTTTTCAGGATAAGAAGCATATGGCCTTGAGGAGATTGATTCATTTGCTTAAAGTTGGTTGATTGTTGAATGTTGACTAATCTTGACTTGTTTTGTAGGTGATTTTGCTCATTTGAGTTGAGCTTGTGCCTTGTACATTGTAGCTTGCACTTGTTATCTGTTTGACTATGTCTGTTGACTTTTGGTTTGTCTGTTTGACTTTGTGAGTTGTGTACTGACTAAGTTAGATTGTTTTCAGGTACAGTAGTTGCTAAAGTTCTTTTGAACTTGCTTTGTGTTGTTGCTTGATAGCTTGAGCATCGAGGTAGAATTTCTCTTCTTCATGTAGTCTGGAAGACCTGGCCTGTTACTTGGTCAGGCACCTGTCTGAAGTCCTCCTTAAGAGGCGATGTCTTTGTGTGTTTATTTTTGTGCTAAGCAGGAAAAGTCCTTTGATAAGGCAATTGGCAGACACAAGAGATGTGTAATCCATCTCCTGCTAGTCAGTGTGTCATCCCGTTGCTCACATTACATGTTGATGCATTGCGGATACTAACCCAAGATCTATAGAGTCATTACTTGTGGAGAGAGTTCCAACTTTCTGAACTCCCACACCTTCTATCATCTGAAGCTCTCCCTGGCCAGGGATAAGAGTTGTGAGGCACACCCCTCACTTCCTATTTTATCTGCTTCACCCTAACTCTCAATGTTAGGGTTAAGAGCTAACTTCACCCTGATACAGTGGCTTATTTGTCGAGGTTGACATGACCCCTTGACTAAAGCCTAACCCTGTGTGAGCCCACTTTGTTTGTATATAGTGTGTGCTATTTGTGATTGTTTGCTTTGATTGTTTGCTTTGAGTGTTTGTGTTGTTTAGGATAGCTTGCTCCCTGTGCAAGTTAGATAGAAACTTCAACCTAGGACCATGGTGAATTAACATGATAAATATTAGGCTCGAGTCAGGCTCCCTTCTAGTTTGTCATTTCCCAGTCTCTGGTTAGGTTAGAAGTTCTTTCCCTGCGTAGGGGAACTACGTCGCCCTGATCCTCATACCAGATGAGGTACGTAGGCAGGAGATGAGCAGATCTCTCCGAGCGCCCGTTTTGTTTTGTCCCTTTGTGTGTGTTGGAGTCCAATGTAAGCCCAGCGATTGGCATTTGGTTTCCAGTGTGGGTTTGTTTGGTTCGGAGTCTGATGTAAGTCCAGCGATTGGCATTCGGATTCCAGGTTTGCCTATTTGTGTGGAGTTTGACATAAGTCCAGCGATTGGCAGTCGATTTCCTGTGTGGTTTTGTTTGGCGTGCGTTAGCCGAGCTACGAGTGCTCTGATTCTTCTTTAGTCCGAGAAGATACGTATGCATAGGATGCGACATCCTAGCGAGCACGTTTCCCCCTGTCTGAACTACGTCGACTCTGATGTCTATGCCTGATAGACTACGTAGGCCCAGGATGCGATATCCTGCCGAGTTAGTTTCTTTTGTTTTCTGTGTCTCTTTCAGCTAGTGTTTGCAGTTTGTTCGAGCAGCGCTTAGCAACCTTATCCTTCCTTTTGTGCGTGGATCCCGTCGAGTACGACGGATGCGTAGGGGTGCTAATACCTTCCCTTCGCATAACCGACTCCCGATCCCATCTCTCTTTGGCCGCAAGACCATGTCTTTTCCAGGTTTACTTCGAGCGTTTCCTTTCCCTCTTTTGGGATAAATAACGCACGGTGGCGGCTCTGTTGTTTTCGTTTCCCGCCAGTTTTTCGCGTAATGCGACAGCTGGCGACTCTGCTGGGGACAGAGAGAAGTTGACCTCTTGCTGGTCCATCTTCCCTAAGCGAGTCTCTCCTAGCGCTCTCTAGGTTAGGGTTTGGTTGCTTTTGCTGTTTCATTTATTGCATTCATTTATTTATTGTTTGCATTTATTGTTTGCATTTATGTTTGCATTCATTCATATTCATCTGTTCATTTGGCTGTGCTGTGTTCTCTCTGTTGGGGTGGGAGTTACTCGAGGTAAAAGGCCCAATACCCAGGCTATGAGTGAAATCTAGGAAACCTAAGAATAGAGTGATTCATGGGAAGCGGGTGGTATGCGCCACTTAGCGGAACATTGATATCACGAGCAGTTCAGACCCTGATGGGATATTATCGGCGCATACATCGGGTGTGCACAGGATGATATTCTTGAAAGGGTTGTTTATCCTGCGTTTCTCTCGACCTTACCCTGGCCTAGATGACACCCGTGAGTGGGGAGGGAATGATCATTACAGGTACCGTTGGTGACTTGTTGGTGACTCTGGTTACTGGAGGTGACTTTGGTTCAGATGAACTTATGGGTACTTACTTCTGACGCGCCGGAACTCTGTCCGTGATATCATTCAGCGGGTTCCGTTTATTTCGGATCCCCGGGTTGAATTTGAGGATACTTGTTCAGAAGATCTGGTTGTCATCCGTTCAGTGGATTCCTGTGATAAGGGTATTATCTCCCAGTTCCGTTTATTTCGGAACTCCCCAAGTCGGATTTATGGTTACTCGGGCCCTCAGATGAGTGTAATCAGTGCAAAGACCGGTCCAACACAGTTGATCCTCAGTTGACTTGGAGGATGGCACAGTCTTGCCTGCATGCATTTGCATCATTCCCATTTCGCATTCATATGCATTTGACCCATGTCTATCCGTACTCAGGGTCAATTTTTGATTGAGATTCTGGTCGAGAGACATCCGGAGGTCAAAATGTTATTGATGGAATATTATCCGTCTCAATGAAGCTAGAATCAAAGGACATTCCTCATACTGATAGACATTGCATGTGTGAGTCATACTAACCTGTTTGCTGTTTTGTAGGTGTCTAACCAGTGCACATAGCTCTCTCGCTCAGACATCCTGCCAGACCCGACAAGTCCAAGCTAATGGATCCGCCCAACGCCGACATTCTCGAATTGAAAGAGATGATGAGAGAATTGTTCAAAGTCGTGCAAGGGCTCGCCTTGGGGCAGAAGGCAATTGCTGAGAGGTTGGAGAGGATTGAAAGTTGGATGATAAGGGAGAAAGTTCAGGGAAAGGCTCCGTCAGCTGTAGTAAAGAAGCCCTCTGGCAATGGTCAACCCGAGAAGGAGGTTGAGACAGGTGTAGTGAAGGCCAAGAAAGAACGCGGTAAGGATCGTTACCACCCTTATGCTGCCACTGTAACCACTCCTGTCGGTAATCCACCTGTACAACAGCAACAACCACTACCTCAACAGAAGGCGCAGAAAGCTAAGAACCAAGTGAAGAAGGGGAAGACGGATCGTCAGTTTGATAAGCCACCTGTGACTTATACCCTTCTGTTCAGGAGGTTGAGGGATCTTGGGTTGGTTCGACCAAGGATATTGATTCCTGTAGAACCACATCGGAGGCCTGCACATTACGATGAGAATGCCAGTTGCGAGTTCCATTCTGAGATACCCGGACACAGCATTGAGGGTTGTAGGGATTTTAAACATGTCATCCAGGACATGGTGGATTCCAAGGCTATTAGCTTGGCATAGATAATGAATGATGATGTTAACCCCGTACCAAAGCAAGGTCCCGTGGGAGTGAAAAGGGTGTCAAAGGACAAGAGAGGAACAGAGGTGACTGATGGGGATCAGTTAAAAACTTCAGTGTCGGTGGTCCCAAAACATCTGATGAAGAGTGGAGCTTTTCCTAGTGGTGATAACTATTGTGCGGCTGTCGCCACAAATGGGTGTGCAATGATGAGGGAAACGACTCAGAAGATGTCGGAAGTAGAAATGGACGGCGGAAAATGTGAAACACCAAGTCAGGCAGTTGAAATTGTCAAGATAGAGAACGCCATTTGTGCTGAGAAAGAGAAGAAGCTGTCCATTTCTTCTTACAAACAAGCCCTGGAAGTGGTGAAGAACGGAGAAGCCCTAGGCTGGGGGAAGATCATAGACATTGTGGTGAAAGCGGACATGTTCGGGGTTGGCTATCAGCCAGATCAAGAATCGTCTAGACAAAACAGAGGACGTCGTCCACCGTTCACATTCGTCAGTGCCGGAATGCTGGACCCAGGTCACGCCTGTACAGTGGGTGAAGAGATCGACAGTGACCGCGAGCTTGAGTTGTGGATAAAATCGTGCGTGCCAGGGAACTGGAAGGCCTCAAAGATCGCCACTGTCACTCATCCTGAAGTGTAGTATTTCTGTTTTTCAATTTTGTTTGCGTGAAAGCCATACGTTTTGCCCGAAACGTAATGGTCCATTGTAAGGGCCATCTCATGTGTTTCATTGTGCAACATTTTGCATCATTAATAAATGGATGTGTTTGTGATTAAAAGCGGTGTTCCCTGTTTTTCATTCATTTTTGCAGTTTAAAAATAAAAAATAAAAATGGCAATGTTTATTTTCATTTTTCTTTCCTTTTGATTTGTCTTGTTCCGACTTTAAAAGTGAATATCCTCTTGATCTCATTGATAACAATTCGGTTACACCTCTGTATGGCTTCGACAATCCGATCTATTATGCTGAAGAAGAAGGCGAAGAAGATTGTGATCTGCTGGAATTAGCCAGGTTGTTGAAACAAGAGGAGAAGGTGATTCAACCGCACGAGGAGAGATTCAATCCATGCACCGCCGAGGTCAGAAAGTGAAAATTGGGGCCGCTTCAGAGGCGAGTCGAGAGCAGAATGGCAGTCCTGTTGAAAGAGCATGTGGATACCTTCGTCTGGTCGTGTCAGGATATGCCAGGGTCGGATACCGATGTCGTTGTGCACGAGCTACCATTGAGAGGAGACTGTCCTCTAGAGAAGCAGAACGTCGGTGCCACGTATCAGAGTGACTTTGTTTCATGATATGATTCATCGTGGAATCAAAGCTATGTTGATGACATGATAGCAAAGTCCCAAGAAGAAAAAGGGTATTTGGTGGATCAGGGGCAAGTCGTTTGACCGGGTTGAGACAACTCAGACTGAGGTTGAGTCTGAATCAGTGCACTTGTGGAGTGTTGTCCGGTAAGTTGCCAAGGCTTATTGTGAATGGAAGAGGAATCGAGGTTGATCCTGCTAAAAAAACAAAAAAAAAGCAAGGAAAGAAAAGAAAAGAAAAGGAAAAAGCAATGCAAGAAATGCCTGAACCGAACCGAAAAAAGGAGAGCGAACGGTCAGGTAGATAATGATTGCCAAGGGGCATTGAAAGATAAAAGAATAAGTTGCAGGAACCTCTGATTCTGTTAATCTGGTACTTGACAGCCTTCGAGGAGTCTATGAGGTGCGTATTGTGTCAGCATGACGAGTCTGTCAAAAAGAGCATGCAATTTACCTTAGCAAAAAGTTTATCGACTGTGAAACAATACATTTACTGCTCGAGAAAACTTGTTGTACTTTGGCATAGGCTGCTCGCTGAAAGAGACAGTATATGCTGGTTCATACCACTTTGTGGATGTCCAAGATGGATCTGATCAAGTATGCGTTTGAGAAGTCAGCATCGACCGGACTGGTTGCGAGATGGAAAATAATTCTGATTGATTCGTGGTATACAGTAAATCGTTGAGGATTATCAACCAAGGAAGTTTGAGTTCCTTGATAAGGACATCTCGAGGTGCTCAAATCAAAAGATTGTGAGGAACCGATCCCGGAGGAGGGGCCTGACCCTGAATCCGAACGGATTCTGATGTCTGATAGGGAGGTTAATGTGGATGAGTTAGTGTCGTGTTGGTTACGCCGAAAAGATTAGTGCCGTGTTGGTTACGCCGAAAAGATCCTACATTCCTTTTGTTGCCCGGATAACATTTGAATGCACCAACAATGGTGGCTGAGTACGAAGCTTGTATCCTGGGTATCGATCTTCGGTGTGTACGTCTACTGGGGCAACGCCGCGCTCGCTCGTGTATGGGATAGAAGTGGAATTACCTACTGAAGTCTAGATCCCATTGTGGAGAGTCCTGATGGATGAGAAATTAGTGAAGGCTGAGTGATAAGGACTCGGTATGACACGTTGAGCCTGACTGGGGAAAAGAGGCAGTTATTTTTCATGGGGCAGTTGTACCCAGTGAATGAAGCGTGTTGTTAACCGAAAAGTGCGACCTCGTGCGTACCACGTGGGAGAGCTGGTATTGAAAAGGATCCTTCCTCCTCAAAACGATCGTGGGGCAAGTGGATATACGGTTATGGATCCCATTCGTGGTCAAGAAGGTTTTCTCTGGCAGAGCCTTGTCATTGACGACCACGGATGACGAAGATATTCCATCCCCTGTGAATGCGGACGCAGTTAAAAAATACTTCGTAGAAAGAGACCCGCTGGACGAAAAGAACAAAAGAGTCTAGGCAAAAAAGAGCATCCCGGCGAACCGAAAAAAAGGAAAAGGTTCGGGCAAAAGTTAGGGATAAAGAAAAAACTATACACCCGGCAAGTCGAAAACCCCACAAGGGCGACTTGGGCAAAAAAGGGTATCCCGGTGGACTGAAAACCCGAAAGGGCGGTCCAGGAAAAAGAGGGAATGAAACGAACAACTGCGTCCAGCATGATCGTTTGTGCTTGAGACATGACTTGGATAATCCCCGACAGAGATCGATCGGAAGCGTCTTGTTCAGAAGACAGAAGGTGCGGAAAGTCTTGAGGACATATGGGGTGTAACCGAGTTGGAACCCGATAAGATCACGGTTTCATATTGCCATTAGGATAGATTTTTCCTTTTGTGCGCAATCACCTCTTTTCAGGGTTTGCTTCCTGTGTGTTGCTCGGTTTTGAGCTACTTCTCTTCTTCAGTCAATAAAATGCGTGTTCAGTCAAATAATTTTGTTTTTGTCTTCATTACCGCTTTGATTGCGAAAACATCTGTTTATTTTGATAAGAATACTTGCATTTTGTAACATAGAGGTCCCTTCTGATGCATGCTTATAAGGTTGAAAGCGCGAAATCGTATTCGGAAGTTTGAGTGACCTAGGTGTTGAAATTGTGGCACGCCTGGGGCACGCTTTTATCTAACGATCTCTTTTGCATGTGATGTTAGCTATGTTCACTCGCTTGCAGGTTGTGATGTGAAATACTTTGGCAAGAGATCCCTGCAGAGTCCAATCAGGGGCAAGGGATAGAAGAACGGTGAAAAGACGACGAAAGAAGGACGACGATCCTAGAGGGTAATCAAGAAGACTCTCCAAAGTCTGAGGACTGGAAAGTTGGTATGAGTCCCAGGAGTTCGATCTCCGTGGAATACGGAGAAGTCGGGAATACAAGGTGATGAATCAGAAAAGTCCAGATGAGTTTGGGAGTTCTCAAAAGCGGAAAGGCAACACTATGGTGGGATGGTGAACCCCAGTGTTCGACGAGTCGACGGGCGGTCCGTGTCCGATAAGCCGTATCTCCCCAGTGGATTTGAGAGTGTCATCTCCCTAGAAGATTCGAGATCAGTGTCTCTTCAGCAAGTCTGAAGGTTACTGTCTTCCCAGCGGAGGTTGTGTTGTTGGTTTTCCCCCAGCAAGGTCCCCAAGCGGATCGGGTTCGGCAAAAATTATCCCCAGTAGAGATAAGCATTGTTTGCTCCCCTTAGCAGAGTAATTCCCAAGCAGTTCGGGTTCGATGGAGGTCATCCCCAGCAAGGGTTGTCTTTCCCCAGCAGGGTGGAAATTGACGTGGTATTGAAATCCTCAGCATAGTTCCTGGAGCTCTCCGGTGTTGTCTCTGAAGGAGACGTGTTTTTATGCATTCATCATTTAGATAAGCATAGCATATTGCATCATTAATGCGTAGCATTTCCATGATCATGGGGAATTGCGCTAAAAAAAAACTCATGCATTAGCATTGCAAACATATCCATTAGCCCTAGGCCGTGGTGACCATCCGAGAATGGATTATTGGAAAGAGTTTAGCATCGCGCCATTGGATTGATTTCAGAATTGGGTTCCCCAACCTGGTTGAGAGATTGGTGTTTTCCCAACAAGTGACTCTTTAGTTGAACGGGTATCCCAACAGATCTCCCCAGTAGATCCTCCCCTAGCAGATGTGGATGTGTCTGATCTCTCCATATAGAGTCGACCCCTTAAGTAGAAAGTGTCTGTCATTTCCTTCTGCGCTCCCCACTGAGTTATATCCTCGTGGATGACGGGTGTTTCCGTTCCCTCCTTACACCTAACGGGATGGGTTTTCCCTATTGAGTTTTTTCCTCATTAGGACGAGTCTTGATTCAGTCTGCCTTTTTGGATCGATCCTAAAATGGCTTCCTTCTGGCTGTCTCTTGTGCCTCCCTGTGGTATAAATGAATAGTTGCTCACTAACCGGCACTCATTCATCTTATCCTCAGCGGAATTTGTTGGCTTCTACCTACAAACCGGTAGCTGTAAGTCCTATCTTTGTGGTCTGCTACCTACTAACAGGTAGATGTGAATCCTCTGTTCTCCCCTTTGTGGAGTCAACCCTAGTGCTCATCCTAGTCGATGACGGTTACTTTTCTGTGGTTTTCTACCTACTAACCGGTAGATGTAATCCCCTCTTTGTGGTTATCATTATCCAGTCTTTGGTATTGATATTCCTTTCTGCCTTTCGGATATTTGCTTTGATTAAGCAACTTTATCCCCAGCGGGTCTTCCCCTTCCTTGTGGGTAATTGCTCCGAGTCAGCAATTTTATCCTCAGTGGGTCCTCTTTCATTCACCGTTTGCTGGTAATGTTCATGGTTTCCTTTTTGATTGGTCATCTTTGCATACCTAGTCTGGTATCCTGATGCCTTTCTTTTCGGTCGATCTATCCTTTAACAACCTACAACCCGGTTAGGATAATCTTCCATGCGAGTATATTATCTACGTTTTGACGGCTATAGATAATATATCTCATGCGCTCTTTGGTTGAACCCTTTGTTTGTTCCCCAACTGAGTAAGATTCGTATTCCTTGTGGAATCGAATATCCATCCTCTAACAAGACCGCTTTTCTAGCCCTCTTCAGGATGATGAGTGTTTTGGAACACAAACCAATTCACGTTTTGGTTGGTCACCTGTTTCGTGCCTACAACCCGGTATCCTTGGTGTTCCTTCCTGTCTGCTCTCTGTCGTGACCTTGATCCCCCAGTGAGCTACCTCTCCGTTGGTTTCGATAAACGTCGAGTTTTTCCTAGTTGTCCGTTGACATCTAGTTGTATTTTCCCCACAGGTCATCCGTTGATGTCTGTTCTCCTCTCAGTTGGTGTCGATAAACGTCGAGTTTTTCCTAGTTGTCCGTTGACATCTAGTTGTATTTTCCCCACAGATCATCCGTTGATGTCTATTCACCTCTCCGTTGGTTTCGATAAACGTTGAGTTTTTCCCAATCGTCCGTTGACGTTTGGTTGTGATTAGCTTTTCCCCAGTAGGGTCTCCTTCTCCGTTGGTGTCGATAAACGTTGAGTTTTTCCCAATCGTCCATTGACGTTTGGTTGTGATTAGCTTTTCCCCAGTAGGGTCTCCTTCTCCGTTGGTGTCGATAAATGTTGAGTTTTTCCCAATCGTCCGTTGACGTTTGGTTGTGATTAGCTTTTCCCCAATAGGGTCTCCTTCTCCGTTGGTGTCGATAAACGTTGAGTTTTTCCCAATCGTCCGTTGACGTTTGGTTGTGATTAGCTTTTCCCCAGTAGGGTCTCCTTCTCCGTTGGTGTCGATAAACGTCGAGCTTCTCCTTCTCCGTTGGTGTCGATAAACGTCGAGCTTCTCCTTCTCCGTTGGTGTCGATAAATGTCGAGCTTCTCCCGTTCGTCCGTTGACGTTTGGTCGAGTCTTCCCATTCATCCGTTGATGTTTGGTCTCCTTCTCCGTTGGTGTCGATAAACGTCGAGTTTTTCCTAGTTGCCCGTTGACATCTAGATGTATTTCCTTCCCAGGTCATTCATTAATGTCTGGTTACCTCTCCGTTGGTTTCGATAAACGTCGAGTTTTTCCTAGTTGTCCGTTGACATCTAGATGTATTTCTTTTCCATTCATCCGTTGATGTCTGGTTACCTCTCCGTTGGTGTTGATAAACGTCGAGCTTCTCCCGTTCGTCCGTTGACGTATGGTCGAGTCTTCCCATTCATTCGTTGATGTCTGGTTACCTCTCCGTTGGTTTCGATAAACGTCGAGTTTTTCCTAGTTGTCCGTTGACATCTAGATGTATTTCTTTTCCATTCATCCGTTGATGTCTGGTTACCTCTCTGTTGGTTTCGATAAACGTCGAGCTTCTCCCGTTCGTCCGTTGACGTCTGGTCGAGTCCTTCCCAGTTCATCCGTCGTCCGTTGATGTCTGGTTACCTCTCCGTTGGTTTCGATAAACGTCGAGTTTTTCCTAGTCGACCGTTGACGTCTAGTTGTGATTTCTGCTCCCATTCATCGTCTTTCGATGTCTGGATGTGACTGTACCTTTGAGAAGAAAAACCAAAATCCCCAGTAATAAACATCAGATCCCAATGAAAGTTGCTCTTGGTGAACTTTCCTTTCTTGGATCCTCGCAGTGTGCAAATTTCTACGGTTCTTCGGTATTCAATCCCTGTTTACCCTGAAAGTCTGACAGCCGTTGCTCTCATCCATTCGGGTTCCCAGTTGATTGAATAGGGGCAGCTGTAGCACCTCAAATTTGCACCTCCCATTTTGTACATACATTTTCATTTTAGGTCATTAACACCGCATAGCATTGCATTGTCCATTTCACCAAGTCATCAGTTCATCAGTCAAGACTGGTCAGGAGATCCAGTTATGCAAGCAAGCAAGTGAATTTTCCATGAGAGCAAAGCCCTAGGATTGGTTCATTGTGTTCATGTGACCTAGGGATCATTTTGAAGTGGTTTGGCCAAAGGTTGGATGTTCAGAGCTCATCAGTCAAGATGCAATTCATCTGAAACCCTAGAAAGTCAACAAAAGTCAACAGTCAATGCAACCATGGATTTGAAGGTGGGAGATGGTTAGAGATGCCTCATTCATGTCCATACAAGTCTCATTTGACATGGCAAACATCAACAATGAAGAATTTGAGGTCAGATGAAAAGTTTCCAAAAATAGTAAGTGACCTGTAATTTGGAATTGCCAAAAATGGAAAGGTCTTCTCCTCAAGTTTACATCATCAAGCAAGCTTCAAATGGAATTTTGTCCAACATAAAAGTTGAAGATCTTGCTCTCACCTTTCCAAAACGTCCAAGAACATCCATTTCTCATGTGTGGTTGAAAAGATATGGATCAATCACTGTCAAGTCAATTTGAACTTCAAGCATGCATAACTTTTTAACCATAAGGCCAATTGAGATGGCTCTTTTTGCAACATTCATGTCTTGACATGCACTATCCAAATCATGCATCATATTCCATGCATTTCCATCACAAAAATATTGGATTTTCCATTTGAATTTTGGAGGGAAATTCCAAATTCAAAAATTAAGCATTGTTTTCACTCCTAAGCATTGCATTTGGCTCAAAACAGGTTTTTCAGGTGAATTAGTACAAAAATCGTACACTGTAGCATCCATTTCATGCACATGAGGTGAATTTCCAATTTGGCATCACACCTTCATTTCACCTAATCCTTGGCATTTGGCTTAATCATGATTAGCAAGAATCATTAACAGACCATATATAAAGATAATCATAACAGAAAACAGGGTTAACACTTCATTTGGCTCAGATCTAGATCTAGTTCACACTTTTCTTCACATTGTGCTCTCACATTTTTCTGCAAATTTCTTCACAAACCTTGCTTTGTTCTTGATCAATCATTGATCCACAAGCATAATTGGACCTTTTGGAAGCAAGAATCCATCATTTTCGAGCAGATTTTGGAACTGTTGAAGCTTTGCATCATCAATGGCAGTTGGATTTTCTGCAAGAATCGTGCAAGATTGAGCTATCAGCATTCATCCATTCCATCATATAGGAGTTAAGGATCAGTTGTTTCTGCATTTCAGAGCTTGAATCCACTTGTTTCACTTCTGCACTTCAATTAAGGTTAGAATTCGATCATCACAATTCTTGAAATGTTTGTGTGCTTATGGTAGATCGTTGAATGTAGAGAACACTGAGCTTTGTGGCATTAAATTTCATCAAGAAATGAGTGAGTTATGTCGAATCTAAGTTTGAAGTATGAATGTTCTTGCACGCGAATCTTTGAACATAGGTAGAATTAGAGAAATCCAAGCGTCGATCCATGTTGTGTGTTGAAAGATGAAGCTAACGATGTATTCATTTTGCATTTCTGGTACTTTTGTTCATAACCTGGAAAATTTGTGATGAACATGATGAACGCGTTAGGTTTTCGTTTCCAGAAGGTTGTTTGATCCATGAGCGCTCGTTTTGCATGCATTTTGATGTTTCTTGCCATGTATTGGACCACGTGTGTCCTATGTGTCTGAGTAATTGGTCACGAGCGCTTGCCAGGTCCACGTAGACTTTAATGAAACGCAGTGTTTCATTGATAGCGCGCTAGTTTTGAATTCCAACGTGGTTCGATTCCCCGCTTTGGACAAATTCAATATTGCTTTAGCATTTTTGTTCATTATTCCATCCATGTTCATGCTATGCTTTCTATGTGATTTTTAATTTTTTCTTCACTTACAAAAATCATATCTCCATGATTATTGATCCAAATGGCCTGGGGATTTTTGCATAATGTTCCTCATGATTTCTAGTATTTTATGAGATCTTTTCCCTAAATTGTGCATGGTTAGAATTTATCTTGGCTTAGGGATTGTTCACATGTGTGCTTTTCTTGACCTTGATTGCCATTTGCTTCATGAAATGATGAATTTTAATCCAATGCCTGTGAAATTTGGTATGCTTAAACTAGACATCATAATTGACATTTTCATGTAGAGTTTGTTTTTTTCTCATTTCTGGTTGTTGAGATATGATCTGGTTAATGAAGGTGTGACAATGTGTGTCACACCATTTCTTGCTCAATTTGATGATTTTCTTTTCCATTCCAAATAAATGCCAATTGATGTGATTTTTTGCATGATGCTTCTTCTGGATGTTAGAATTGAGCATGAATTTTTGTAGAATTTATGGATGCATTTCTGATTTGTTTGGGATTTTCTTTGCTGGTTGATCATTTGTGCACTTTTGGATAGTCATGAACTTCAATGATTTGTGAAATGATGGTTGTTTATCCTATGATTGTGAAACTTTTCACATTGTTTCTAGACACTTTGAAGTTTGTTTTGGCTTTGGTTTGAAGTCTTTACCTTGTGCCATTTCTGTTTTAGGCTTATGTGAACTTGATGCATCTAATTGTGCCCTATTTGAGCTTGTTTTTCTTACCTTGACTTGATGAATTTGATTGTCATGCTTAAACTTGTCCAAATACCTTGAATTTTGGTGTGATGATTATGTGATGTGTGCTGTTTATCCATGATTTTTATTGAGAATTATTGAACCATTTTGGAATTAATGTGCATTTGTTCATTCTATTGTATCAATGTGCTTCCAACTTGCATGCCTTGCCTTATATGATTTGTGAAATGAATTTGGTTGACACTATTGACATGGGACCACTTGGATATTGTTCTTAATTGATTAAAATTGATTTGTGTCAATTTTCATGTTCTGTTTTGAATTATTTCTTCCTCTTTGACCCTAGGCCTTGTCCTAGTGGTTGGTGCTTATGTTTGAGCTTTGTTTTCAGGATAAGAAGCATATGGCCTTGAGGAGATTGATTCATTTGCTTAAAGTTGGTTGATTGTTGAATGTTGACTAATCTTGACTTGTTTTGTAGGTGATTTAGCTCATTTGAGTTGAGCTTGTGCCTTGCACATTGTAGCTTGCACTTGTTATCTGTTTGACTATGTATGTTGACTTTTGGTTTGTCTGTTTGACTTTGTGAGTTGTGTACTGACTAAGTTTGATTGTTTTCAAGTACATTAGTTGCTAAAGTTCTTTTGAACTTGCTTTGTGTTGTTGCTTGATAGCTTGAGCATCGAGGTAGAATTTCTCTTCTTCATGTAGTCTGGAAGACCTGGCCTGTTACTTGGTCAGACACCTGTCTGAAGTCCTCCTTAAGAGGCGATGTCTTTGTGTGTTTATTTTTGTGCTAAGCAGGAAAAGTCCTTTGATAAGGCAATTGGCAGACACAAGAGATATGTAATCCATCTCCTGCTAGTCAGTGTGTCATCCCTTTGCTCACATTACATGTTGATGCATTGCGGATACTAACCCAAGATCTATAGAGTCATTACTTGTGGAGAGAGTTCCAACTTTCTGAACTCCCACACCTTCTATCATCTGAAGCTCTCTCTGGCCAGGGATAAGAGCTGTGAGGCACACCCCTCACTTCCTATTTCATCTGCTTCACCCTAATTCTCAATGTTAGGGTTAAGAGCTAACTTCACCCTGATACAGTGGCTTGTTTGTCGAGGTTGACATGACCCCTTGACTAAAGCCTAACCCTGTGTGAGCCCACTTTGTTTGTATATAGTGTGTGCTATTTGTGATTGTTTGCTTTGATTGTTTGTGTTGTTTAGGATAGCTTGCTCCCTGTGCAAGTTAGATAGAAACTTCAACCTAGGACCATGGTGAATTAACATGATAACTATTAGGCTCGAGTCAGGCTCCCTTCTAGTTTGTCATTTCCCAGTCTCTGGTTAGGTTAGAAGTTCTTTCCCTGCGTAGGGGAACTACGTCGCCCTGATCCTCATACCAGATGAGGTATGTAGGCAGGAGATGAGCAGATCTCTCCGGGCGCCCGTTTTGTTTTGTCCCTTTGTGTGTGTTGGAGTCCAATGTAAGCCCAGCGATTGGCATTTGGTTTCCAGTGTGGGTTTGTTTGGTTCGGAGTCTGATGTAAGTCCAGCGATTGGCATTCGGATTCCAGGTTTGCCTGTTTGTGTGGAGTTTGACATAAGTCCAGCGATTGGCAGTCGATTTCCTGTGTGGTTTTGTTTGGCGTGCGTTAGCCGAGCTACGAGTGCTCTGATTCTTCTTTAGTCCGAGAAGATACGTATGCATAGGTGTATACATGCATTTTCGACGCCATGAGATTTGGTGTACAAAATGTTTCTTTCGACAAATGACGACATAGGATAAAACAGTTTGGTTGATAAGCGTTGTTCGACACTTCGACAAAATTAAAGCTTCGACATCTCGACAAGACACCTGCAGTTGGAAAGGCACCTTTGACAGGCACTGAGGATGTTTATAATATTTCGACAATTCGACAAAGCCTGAAAGAAGACATCATTTCGACGTAAAATACAAATTCGAATTTAAAAGAGATGTGACGTTTGGCAGAAGACGCGTGGAAGCATCTGGCGAAAAGAAGAAAGCCATTTGTCACAGTTTTAGGATTTGGTCGTTAGTAACAGTTATGTTATTTGTATATAAATAGGGTAGTTATTATCGAAAAAAGTGTGAAAAATTACTTGTACATAATTCCTGAAAACACTCAAAGTACCCGTGTGAGAGAAAAGAGTCATATTTGGAACATGTATGTGTAACGAACACCAATTTCTTTCAAAGTTATATTTCATAGAAAACAAAGTTCTTTATATTTTCCCTTTACGCTTTCCCGTTTGTTACCTTTCTACGCTTTATTTTCGACACTTTACATTTCGTCAGTTTATTTTCTGCCATTTTACCTTATTTCGTCAAATTTACATCTCTTTAAACACTTTAACCAACATTTCTTCGACGTAAAACACTTAGAGAACAAAAATGAAAGATATGAAAGTGGTTCTAGACATCTTCAAGACCATCTAGATCTGCACATGTCCTAGGATTTGTGTGGTTGATCCTGCAAGTAACCCAATTCTACAAGTTTTGGTAAACCAGAGGTTGTTCGCCAAAATTCACAGCGAACAAATTGGCACGCCCAGTGGGACAGTGCAGAAATCTAGAAATTTAGATAATCACTAATCAAAGTTTGTTCTTCGTTGTATGAGACTGAGAAGCGGTAAATTAGCCGTATCCAAAGTAGAAATACCTAAAAGAACAAGAGTAAGGAAAATGGCGAACCAGCCAAATAATCCAAACGAATCCATCCCAGTATCCAACCCTGCCCCTTCGACAGAAGGCAATATAGGATCGGTCCCTGTGTCAGAGGCTGTACCTTCGTCAACGGGGTCGATGCCAGCGGTTTCGATATCGCAAAACGCGCCTAGTTCGTCCTTCAGGGCACAACAAATGCCCGTTGGGACACCCCCTCCTGTGGGGAACACTTCTAGGCCCTTTTTAACAAATTTCACCTTGCCTCCGCCTGGTAGGGAACAACCCTTTGGAATGCCAACTTCGGTAATGGCAAATTTACACAATTCCCCGTTAATATATTCGGATTCGATGGCCAACGTGTCTTCACCCTTACAAGGGTCAGGATATGGTGGAAACATGAGTAGACTGAATCAACAACCACTTTACGTGCCGCCGATAATGAATAATTCGGCGCAAGTAATTAGACAATAGATGGACGAGAGTAATCATGATATGGTCCAAATGTTGACACAACAAATGGAAGCGGTGTTTAACCCTCTAATACAAAACACCACCCAAACAAACCAAGTGTTGGCAGCGCAGATGACGCGCATTGCTGATTTCTTTGGAGTCCCTCAAACTCGACACAGAGAACAAGTGATTCGTAACCCAGTGGTAACGGTCCAGGAAGAGCCTACGATAAACCAGATACCGTTGGGTAATCCTCAAACAAACGTCAGAAACCAAGAGGATGTAGTCGAACAGCCTCATGTCGAAATCCCTATTCCACAAGAGCCTAGAAGGATAGTAATCCAGAGAGGCCAGGACGCGGATGCTGTATTGCAACAACGGATACAGTATAATAATCCGCCTGTCGAAAACAATTTGGCAGCCATGGTCGAAATGATAATGGCGCAAAAGGGGATGAATATGGGTTTACAAAGGCCTAGTTACGCATCCCCACTATCAGAATATATTCTGCAAGAAGAATTACCACCAAGATGGAAAGTCCCTAAGTTCACAAAGTTCTCAGGGGACACTAGTGAGTCCACTATAGAACATGTGGCACGTTATCTGATCGAGGCAGGGGAGATAGCCCGCAATGAAAATTTGAAAATAAAATATTTCCCTAGTTCCTTAACAAAAAACGCGTTTACTTGGTTTACATCTTTGCCTGCAAACTCAGTATACACGTGGACCCAGTTAGAAAGGTTGTTCCATGAACAATTCTACATGGGACAAACAAAAATAAGTCTGAAAGAATTAGCCAGTGTTAAGAGAAAACACTCTGAACCAATAGATGATTATTTAAATAGGTTCAGATTGCTAAAGGCTAGGTGTTTCACCCCAGTGCCAGAACATGAGTTGGTCGAAATGGCCGCAGGGGGACTAGATTATTCTATAAGAAAGAAACTAGATACCCAGTATCTGAGGGATATGGCACAATTAGCAGATAGAGTGAGACAGGTCGAAAGGTTAAGGGACGAAAAATTCAGGGCAAATAAGAATAAAAAAGAGAGGGTAGCCTACGTAGGGGTTCGCCAAGATGATGAGTACGACGAAAACGAACCAAGTAACTTCGACGAACAAGAGATTGACCTAGCAGAACGAAAGCAAGGCCCACCTTATTCGTGCAAAGTACTAACTCCGTCGAACGGAAACCCAGTCGAAACCAACGACAAGTTCCCCAAAAGGACTTATACGTTCGACATCACCAAATGTGACGAAATCTTGGATCTGTTGGTTAAAGATGGTCAATTAATAAAACCGCCAGGCGCTAAAGAACCGCCTATGGAACAACAGAAAAAGAGAGGTTTTTGTAAATACCATAATTTTCTGGGCCATAAGACGTCTCGTTGTTTCCTTTTCAGGGATCTCGTTCAAAATGCTATCCATGACGGAAGGCTGAAGTTTGGTGACAAACCAAAACAACAGATGAAGATCGATTCGAATCCTATGCAGGCAGTCGAAGCCCACTACGCTGAACCATCCATCGTGAACATGGTGGAGGCCGAAGTTGCTCCTGATGGCAATTTGGAAACGGTGGAAGCCCCTGGAAGTTTCGACGCAAATGTCAACATGATCGAGATTGCTGATGATCTCGCAATCCAGAAAAGAATAGAAACTACTGAAGGTTTCGACAAGAAGGACGGCGACAATGTTGTCGAGAATGTGGAGTTTCGACAAGAGGAGAATTGGGACCGCTTGGGACAGCCAAGTGGGAAATATGATTATCTTGTGAAATACAATGCGCCGGCAAGCTCTCAGATCGACATCAACACAATCCAACCAAGCGGTTGGGGAGATGCTTCTTCAGACAACAATGAAGAAACAGTCGACGCAATTGAGCATTCCCCTAATACGAAAGAGAGGGTTACTAAAGACCTCGTGATTGAAAACAAGGCTGCTGAAGGCCTTGATTCTAACAAAACGAAGAAAGGTGATATCGCCAACTGCGTCAACACTATGGGGCCTTTCAGTAACGAAGTCACAAAAATCAAAGCGGAAGCCGCTAACGGTCCTTCGAAGCCCGTGATCAGTGGGATTCTGCGTAGGATAGTGGAAGACCCCAGAAGAAATTGGAACAAATGCTGTTGCAAACATGGTCCCAGGACCATATCTTGGTGCTGCTGCCCAGGGAAAGAGTTCGACCAAACACCAAAAGGCGTCGAAGGCGAAGAAGAGAGACTCATTAGAAAGATGAACGAATTAAGCATCGCCGACGAACGAAATGTTGGGGTAAATATGGTGGAAATATCTCAGAAGGACCAGGCCAAAGAGGGCGAAGATCGTCGTCGGAAAGAGTACCAAAGGATGGCGTATCCTAGAGAGGAGGAAAACTTAATGGAATTCATCAAGAGGTGTCAAAGGATGAGAACCGAAGTAATGTTGTGCCCACGCTGCAGTGCAGTCTTCGACAGGAAGGCAGCAACCAACCTGGAAGCGGTGGATAAGACCAAGAGGAAAGAGAATTGGGGAACAGTGAGATATGACCCAAGGAGAAGTGATCACCACCAGTGGAGGCACGGAGAGAGACGCCAGAACACCTATAAACCATCTGACAAAGCAACGGACGACAAATGGGTTCAACCCATTAGAGACGCCCAGGGGCAGAAGAAATGGGGAAAGTTTGAGGTTCAGAGAGGCGCGTCGATGGAGGGCAAGAAGGAAATGGAAAAAACACAAGCCAAGACCATACCCTTCAGAGAATTACAAAGGCAAAAACCCCATGTCCAGATCCCAATGGAGGAGGTTCCAGAGGCAGAAGAGGGCAGAAATAGAGATGGCAAAAAAGAACATGAATGGACCAGACGAAGCAGAATCTAGCAACAATCGTCAGACAAGGAGCAGAAAAGAGACTCCCCTCCAGATCAATCCTAGCAGAGTTGTCGAATCAGTGGCGTCGAAGGCGAAGATGCAGGAAGATGACGAAGTAACTGACAGTTTCAACTCTGACTCAGAATCATCCTTCAATGTGATCTGCAACGTGGTCTCCGTTCTCCCTAGAGACTATGATAGAGTCATGGAGGTCGAAGATGAAGAAGACGAGATGGAAGAGGAAACGATGGCACACAAGCCCGTCTGTTACTACGTGATGAATAACGGGTGCGTCGAAGAGCAGAACGCTTTCTTCGAAAGACCAGACGACTCCATGAAAGCGTATTTAAAACCTTTGTTTATAAAAGGGAGGGTGGAAAATGTCGGTGTGAATAAGATACTGGTGGATGGGGGAGCGGCAGTGAATTTGATGCCCCATTACATGCTGAAGAAGATTGGAAAAGACGATTCAGACGCGAAACCCCACAACATGGTGCTGTCGAATTACGAAGGGAAAGTAGGAACAACTATGGGCGTCATCCAAGTAAACTTAACTGTTGGAACCATAACAAGGCCAACCATGTTCATAGTCATCGCTTCAAAGGCCAACTACAACCTGCTGCTTGGAAGGGAGTGGATTCATGGCATAGGAGCTGTACCTTCCTCAATGCACCAGCGAATAGCCATATGGAGGCCAGACGGGATCGTCAAAAACATCGAGGCTGATCAAAGCTACTTCATGACAGAAATAAACAATGTCAACAGCCAAAGCTTCGACAAGAACCTGGCTCACATACCGCCTTGCAGCCCAGCCGAATTCGACTTAAAGGCAACAGACAATGCCTACTGCTCCATGTACCTTCATCCTACACATGGTTTCCAGTGGGATAAGGAAGTAATTGGCGAAACTTACATATAGGGAACTACTCATATAGCGCCAACGGGATGGGGAAGCGAATTTGACGATGACGAGTGAACAATCAGCGCTCGAAAAGATTACGGCTTACATAGCCGAAAATAGACTCAAAGAGGCCCTTGAGGCTGAAATAAAATACATGGCCGTCGAAGCCAACCAAGAAAACTCCAACAAACAATGTCCCCTAGAAGACGTTGCAGAAGATCATGATAACAACCAAATGGGCGAATGGCAAGACCAAAAGCTTGACGCCATTTATGACGACGAACCTCTAGGATTCGAAAAAGATCCGGTGTCAACTAACGAGAAGATGGTGGCGCAGGATCCATTAGAAGAAATAAACTTAGGAGTGGGGGCAGAACATAGACCAACATACATAAGTGCAAAAATGGACCCCCAGTTCAAGGTCGAAATAGTCCAGTTGCTGAAAGAGTTCAAAGACTGCTTCGCATGGGATTATGACGAAATGCCTGGTCTTGACAGAAGTCTGGTCGAAATGCAGTTGCCAATAATGGAAGGAAAGAAGCCAGTAAAATAGACTCCGAGACGCTTCGCACCAGAAATCCTATCGAAAATAAAAGAAGAGGTCGAAAGACTTCTAAGATGCAAGTTCATCCGCACAACCAGGTATGTCGAATGGATTGAAAATATTGTTCCAGTAATTAAGAAAAATGGCAAACTTAGGGTATGCATTGATTTTCGAGACTTAAACTCGGCTACCCCAAAGGATGAATATCCTATGCCAGTGGCAGAAATGCTCATAGATTCTGCAGCCGGCCATGAGTACTTAAGTATGTTAGACGGATACTCTGGCTATAACCAAATTTTTATCGCTGAAGAAGATGTTCCTAAAACGGCTTTCCGTTGTCCTGGAGCAATAGGAACGTACGAATGGGTAGTAATGCCTTTTGGTTTAAAGAACGCTGGAGCGACTTACCAACGTGCCATGAATTCCATTTTTCATGACTTTATCGAAACTTTCATGCAAGTGTATATTGACGACATTGTGATTAAGTCTGTTTCAGGGAAAAGTCATATAGATCATCTTCGACGATCCTTTGAAAGGATGAGGAAGTTTGGTTTGAAAATGAACCCACTTAAATGTGCTTTTGGTGTGCAGGCGGGTGATTTCTTAGGCTTTGTGGTCCATAAGAAGGGGATCGAAATAAACGAAAATAAAGCCAAGGCCATAATGAACCTTTCTACGCTTTATTTTCGACACTTTACATTTCGTCAGTTTATTTTCTGCCATTTTACCTTATTTCGTCAAATTTACATCTCTTTAAACGCTTTAACCAACATTTCTTCGATGTAAAACACTTAGAGAACAAAAATGAAAGATATGAAAGTGGTTCTAGACATCTTCAAGACCATCTAGATCTGCACATGTCCTAGGATTTGTGTGGTTGATCCTGCAAGTAACCCAATTCTATAAGTTTTGGTAAACCAGAGGTTGTTCACCAAAATTCACAGCGAACAATAGGATGCGACATCCTAGCGAGCACGTTTCCCCCTGTCCGAACTACGTCGACTCTGATGTCTATGCCTGATAGACTACGTAGGCCCAGGATGTGATATCCTTCCGAGTTAGTTTCTTTTGTTTTCTGTGTCTCTTTCAGCCAGTGTTTGCAGTTTGTTCGAGCAGCGCTTAGCAACCTTATCCTTCCTTTTGTGCGTGGATCCCGTCGAGTACGACGGATGCGTAGGGGTGCTAATACCTTCCCTTTGCATAACCGACTCCCGATCCCATCTCTCTTTGGTCGCGAGACCATGTCTTTTCCAGGTTTACTTCGAGCGTTTCCTTTCCCTCTTTTGGGATAAATAACGCACGGTGGCGGCTCTGTTGTTTTCGTTTCCCGCCGGTTTTTCGCGTAATGCGACACTTGTCTCCCAAAATCGGTTCTTCAGAATGAAAAGTTCTTGATCTACTCTTCTTCTGATGAGTTGGATCAACGATTGCTTCTGGTTAAGTCGTTTCTTCAAATTCTTTGGCTTTGCCTTCTGGGTCTTTTTCTCCAGAGATAATATCTTTGGATTCTGAAAGGTTGATCTTCAGATCTGCAAATTTTTCAACTAGCTTTGACTTTTCAGGGTCAAGCTTATCATTAAATATATCATGAATTGATTCCTCAACAATTTGTGTTTCTGTATTAAAGATTCTATAGCCTTTAGAGCATTCTGAATATCCTAACAGTAAACACTTGTATGCCTTAGAGTCAAACTTGCCAAGATTCTATTTAGTGTTTAACATAAAGCATTCACATCCAAAAGAATGAAAGTAAGAAATGTTGGGCTTTCTATTCTTCCACAATTCATAAGGAGTCTTACCCAGAATAGGTCGGATAGAAATCTTGTTCTGGATATAACACATTGTGTTAACTATTTATGCCCAGAAATGCTTAGCCATATTAGTTTCTTGGATCATGGTGCGGGCCATTTCTTGCAACGTCCTATTCTTCCTTTCTACAACTCCATGTTGTTGTGGAGTTCTAGGACAGGAGAAATCATGGGAAATACCATTTGATTCTAAAAGATTTTCAAAATGTTTGTTTTCAAATTCTCCACCATGATCACTTTTGACTTTGACTATTTTGTAATTCATTTTTGTTTGCACTAGTGAGCAGAAAGTAAAGAACATAGAGTGTGACACATCCTTGTGTTCAAGAACTTTACCCATGTCCAACGACTATAGTCATAAATAATGACTAATCCATACTTCTTTCTATTGATAGACACGGTTTTCACTAGTCCAAACAAGTCAATGTGCAGAAGTTCTAATGATCTAGAGGTAGAAACAACAGTATTAGCTTTGAAAGATGTTTTAGAAAACTTGCCTTTCTGACATGCTTCACAAAGAGCATCTGAAGCGAACTTCAGTTTGGGTAAACCTATGACTAATTCAAGCTTGTTTAGCTGAGAAATCCTTCTCATGCTAACATGACCCAAACGTCTATGCCAGACCCACCGCTCCTCATTAACAGACATTAGACATTTTACATTTTGATCTTCAAGATCAGAAAGTCTAATTTTATAAATGTTGTTTTTCCTCTTTCCGTTAAAAAAGATTGTGCCATTTTTTTGACTAACAGCCTTATTAGACTTTTGTTTAAAGATGATATCATAACCTTTATCACAAAATTTTTGTTAATAGACTTTTGATTAAGGATGTCTACAACATAAAGGATTTTATCCTTAGGTACCCACTTTCTGGGCCGTCTTTTGTTAGTTTTCCCAGAGTTTCTCATAACTTTGGGTATTTTAGAAGAAGGATAATCATGAGGGATTTGTGCATGATACTTCGATTTCAGAATGGAATTCCTATCCATAGTATGCTTTTGTGTCTGTGAGAAATATCAAACTTTGTTCCAGCAAACACGAAAATGTAAATGGAAATGAATGATAAATGATTAGAAATTAAATTGCATAAAGTAAATGACTTGAAAGTAAAGCAATATTAATAAGAGTTAGTCAGATGTTAGTCAAAGTTAATTGAATGTTAGTAATGTTTTTCTTTTTAATTGATTAAGTCATTCTTTGGAGAACACACAACTATCTATTCACAAGCATGAATCCTTGAACCAAGACATCTTCCATATGAAGGAAAAAAGGCCATTTTTCCACACAATACCATGAAAGATGGGAGACTTACAATCTCACTTACAAGAATGATATGCCTTTAGGGTCAAATTTAGCTTTATGTTAAGCAATCATAATTGGACTTATGTAGAAGTCACAACTATCTGAGGTCGGGAAATAAAAATTTATGTGTTAATACATGTTAGAGATTTGGTATAATGAACCAAACTCCTAAAACATACCACACACTAAAAGAAAAGATCAAAATGGATGGACATATCTCATTCATACTTGTGTTGGTTCATCTGACACAAAGTTATTGATGAACCAATTAGTCTTAGGATATTGAGACTTCATTGGTCAATGAAAGGAATGGTAAATAATGGGGATGAAGATGAATAGGGAGGGGAAGTGAGAGAAACACAAATTGGTCATGGGAGGAATTTTGTCAAATTAAAATCATTCATTCATTTTGGGAGATGAAATGTACATTTCATCAATCCCCTAAATTCAATGATTTTAATTCAACAAAAGTCAAATCAACCTTGATCAAGGCCCAAACAAATATTCAAACATCACAAGACCATAAAAATGGCTCAACATAATTTTTATACAATTAGTCAATTAAAAATACATTAAAATTTAATTTAATTTGGTCAAAACCTAAAATCTCTTCAAAACACCAAATAAATGGCAAAGATATTTATCTTGGGTCAAACAAGGTCAAAGGACCTTAGACAAAAAATTTCATGATTTTTGAAAAGTCAGAAGTATTTTTAAATAATTAAAAATATACACAAAAACATTTAATTCATGAAAAATATGAAAATTAACCCAAAAATTAATTTTGATTCAGAAAATGAAAGAGAAAAATATTTAAAGATTTTTGGTGAAAGTCCCATATTTTTTGGATTAAAAATAAAATTAATATGAATTAAACAAAATAAAGCAATTAAATGAAAAATCAGAAAATACAAAAAAAAAACAATGGGCCATCAGATCTCCCTCATTAATTAAGGTGGCAGATCTGATGGCCACGCGCGCGCTATCCATGGTGGACTTGAGTCAAAGCGCCACATGCGTGGTAATCAAAACCAATGGTCAAGATTAGAACGCTAGACCAAGATCAGATGGTTGGAACCTTGCAAACACACCACCGGAGCCCTAGCTCCTGTCATCTTCTCCGGTGAGGACCACCGGACTGGTCCAACCTAAACGTCATGAAAAATGGAAAATAAGGACACTATTTTGAAGAGAAAATGCTCAGGATCACGAATCTGACCTCAATTTTCTCCAATTACAAGTATATAAAAAGATACAGGGACTTGAATTTTGAGGATCATGAATTGAGTTGCTTCGATTTGACCTCAAAGCAACTCAATCTTGTTTCCTACATTGATAGGACTTCAGCCAACCAAAAATCACAAATAATAGTGAAAAATTGAGAGAGAATCGAAGAGATGAAGTTTCTGATATTTAACCTTCGAGTAGCTTCAATTCAGCTTGATCTTGATCTGGATTTGCTTGATTCTTCCTCCTCTTGCTTGCAGTGATCAATTGAGATGAAAAGGGCAATGAATTCTTGGAGTTTGAACTTCAAAATAGAAGGTGAAATTCAAACTCGATTTCAATGAAATCCGCAAGAAATTATATGGAGTGAGGGGTCTGAGTTGTCTTGGCAAAGCTTGGGCAAGGTGTTGATACATTTCTGAGCTCATGACACTTGTATTTATAGGCTCTTCAAATTCTTTGTGCACACTTCCATTCAAACTCCAAAAATAGTAATGAACTCATGCATGCTTGTATGGACGTATACAAAGCCCAAAGAATGATTTCAAAGGGTCCAAAATCATGCATATGTGACGCTGAAAGCAATTCATGAAGCCATGCAATATGGAATGGAAGTTGGTCATGAAAATCTTCCAAATGGGGCCATGCATTGCACCCATGCGCAAGTCCTTCATTTTTGATCCAAATGAGATGATCTTGGATTCTTTTGAAAGGTGAGATCAAGGAGAACAACTTTCATGTTGAACACTTTTCCATTTGAAGCTTGGATCATGAAGAATTTTGAGGTGGAGGTTTGGAAAATCAAACATATTTGGAAATTTTCTAAGTACCAAGTCAAATGTTCACTTTTTCCACCTTGGATAACTTTAGTTATGGACTTCAAATGGAAAAAGTTACTTCATCAGAGTTGTAGCTCTTTCAAACCTCTTCAATTTGGTCACAAATTTGACCTCATTTGGATTTTTCATGAAGGATTTATGCAATTTAGAAGTTGAGGGAAATCATTTGTTCGATGGTAATGACCCAAAATGACCTATAATATTTCCTCTTGGAACATGCATTTGCAAGTTGAATTTGAACTTCCTCCGAACCTAAAAGTTGAAAAGGGAACCTTGAATTAGATCATGGAATTTGAATGGCTTTCATCTCATAAGAATTGAGCAAGTTATGGTCTTGGGAAGTTGACCCCCTAACTAGGCTTTATACAAAATGACCTATAATATTTCAATATTAAAATTAACTTTCCAAGAAAAACTAGCTCTTTACTTAAACATTAAAGTTGTTAGTAATGTCATTATGAGTAACTTTTTTTTTTGGAATCATTTTCATATGACAAAAATTGTATGAGATAGGGTCTAGGGAACCCCAGTTTTGACCAGTTGACTTTCTTTGGTCAACCACCATGAACCATCTTGCTAGCTTGACATTATCTTGATTTTTGGGACTCATGGAGGATCATATATGCATAATATGATGTAATATGAAGTATCCCTTGAAATATTTGATCAATTGATGAGGAAACGTGTTGAAAAAGTCACACAATATACCCAGATGAATTAGGGTTTCCAAGGCAAACAAACTTCAAACTCTTGATGAGTTCTTGATCAAAATGATATGTGAAGATCATGGGGATCCATATATGATGTCTGGAGTCAACGTTAACCATCTCTTGATTAGTCTCCTGGCATTGAGGGTCTTAAACCCTAGATATGAGCTTGATGGAGCATGGGTGAACACACATACTACCTACAAAAGCAACAAACTATATATTACATATTTTTTGGGTATTTTGGTTAGTAAATAATGAAAAACAAAGTATAATACAATCATATGTGCTTGGTGACCTCTCCCAATGCAAACCCAATGAATGAGGGGTAAGGAGGATGCCAAGGTGTGATCCTACAAACAATGCATATGATGAGATAGCATGAGGGATCTTAGGGTCAAAATTGGGGTCTTACAGATGATTCCCAACTTTGTTCTGTAACAACCTTCACATGGTTTTGTTGTACCCAAAAATTTGTCCTCCATTTTTACTTTTCATCCGACTTATAACCTGAGACTCACTCATGACTCATTCATGTGCATCATTCATGCATAATCAACACATGCTAACACGCATCTTTAGACTCAAGGTTGTCGGACATTGAAAATCAAGCGCATTGCTTAGAGATTATGGTATGGATCAACACGTAGACTGAAATCTTAATGTTTGGATTTCTTTGCGACCTTGACTCTTGAAACCTACACCATGATGTTCATAGGGGCATCTCAACCCTAATTCTTGGCTTCGATTCTATGAGGATCTGGTGTTTGATTTTGTGGATGTCTGACGTTGACCACTAAACCCTAACCATGCCCCACAACCCCAAATTTCATTGTGCTTGATCCATTTGCTTGGTTAAGCTTCATCCCATGGCCTTTTATTCTTAAACATTCATGTTGTTTCCATGCTTAGCCCATACCCCACTCTTGCCTTGTTTAGACCCTCTTATGTCGGCCCATTGTGATTTCATAAGGGCTCGCATTCTTGATTCATCTGTGAATTTTAAGCCATTTGGTTCATGTGTTACCGTTTGCTCATGATCCTTATGATTCATCGGCTTAAGGGTTAGTTTCATTATAAAGTCGGGCTGTTTGAAAAAGTCAAATCATTTTCACTATACAAGTATCAAATTCATTCATAAATAAGTGCCAATTTCATCCATTTATCACAAATAAGTTATCCATTTCATCCAAAATGCCAATCACATTCATTGTATGGTCATACAAATGTCCATTACATTAGAAACAAAAAATAAAAAATTAACAAATAACTTTGACCAAATGTTGACTTTGATCAACAGTTGACTTTTTGGTCAACCTTGACCAAAGTCAACACCTGTTTTCTGAAAATCTTTGAACTTCACTCTTCATACTTCATTCTTCACATGCATATAATAAGCTTTTAACAAGTATTCATATCAAGCATTCATTCTGCCATGTATATAACAAGCAATTATAAACTTTCATACATAACCAAGTGCACAATATGCAGCATTTAACAAAACCAACATTCAGACTAACATTGCAAATACGTCACAGTACAATGCCTTAATCCCGTTGCACATCCAAAATCTAAAGAAAAAATTGTAAATCCATTTACATACAATGCGCCAAGCATCAATACATACAAACAAGTCTGTGACGGCAACTTCACATGACAACCATGACCAACAAGTGTCGTAACGTTCCACGTCAGCTCAGGAACTCCAAAACATGTCCAAGCATGGCTCCATGATACACCACCTGTAACATGAACAGAGTGATGGAAATTCAAAAATGGATTAACCCGCAAACTCAGTCAGCGCCAAAAGAGCATCCACGTCAAACCCACATTTCAAATCAAGGATCCTGCATAATTCAAGCATCAGTTCATGTTACACATTACAAAATCTAGCAAATAATTTAATCTATTAACTCCTAACATAATCTGCACTAGCCTAACATTTCCAAACAATTAACAGGATGGATGCAACAAAGAAAATCCAAACCAATCATTAAGCTGACAATTGAAACTCATTTTCTAACTACGAGAATAATGTCGTGATCAATAAGGTTAACCGTGTTAAAACATCTTTACACCAATATGATGATATTTGCATTGGGTTCTATAGCAAGGCAAGGTTCAAGTGTTGTTTTAACAATTCCCAATGGTTGTAAACTAACTGCACCTAACAGCTCAAAAAAAATAACCAATCTGCATAATTTCATTCATTGCAATGCAGAAATTGAACAGTCACCAGTACTCACTTAATAGGACTGGTTTGCGTAAACCAATCAATGCACACGGGACCATTTTGCAACCGGTTTACAAGTTCCAATTACTACTTAATCAATAATAGCAATGAACACCAAGCTATCTCGTGACGGTCCCAACATTTGGCAGCTAACAAGTTTCAGCAGAAAAAGAAACCATTCATCACTAATATGAGTTATTCCCAACAGCTATGCTTAATAGACCCTCATGCAGAAATGAGGAACCTAGCCGGCCTAATTGCTCATTATAACCTTTACTAGCAAATTAACCAAAACCGGTATTTTAGAGAATATTACCTGCACTAATCTTCTACAAACGGCACATGACCTGCAACCCATAAATGGAAATTTCGAGCTAACAAAAATCTGCAGTTCGAAGCAAAACCAGTTCAGCAAGTCATCTCTTCTAATCCATTAACACATGACACATCCTCAATGTAACCCATAACTAGCATTTACCAGTCATAACACTTGATTAACTAACCAAAAGCAACTAATATTTTCATAACAGAAAACTAATAACCAACTTCAAAACCCAACTGAATTGAACTTGATTTCTAACTGTAAAACCGTAACAGAATGCAATAACCGAAAAAAAAAAAAAACAAAAAAAAAAACTACTAACAACCTTCCAACAAAATCTCAAATTTTAACTGACTTACCTTGTGGAACTGAATAGATGAAGCCTGCCCTAACCACTTGCCCCCACTGACCGATTCAGTTACGATGCTCTTTCTCTACATAACAGTTCAGCATCTCCATTGTGAGGATTTTTTTTTGGAAAGGAGAAGCTTCACTCTATTTCACACGTCCATAACCACTATAAAACGAACCTCACTGAAGGGTTTGAAAGAAAACTAACTGTCTTCTCCCAATACATTCTCCTGCCACTGCATCCTACTACCAACACCTTCTTCCAACTGTTCGCGATAACCACCCATACCAGAGCTCTAAAACCTCCATTATTGTTAGGATTTCAAGGTTTGAAATTCTAAACAAACCAAACTAAACCTGCATCTTCTTCGCTCTTCCAACCGCAATCATCTTCGTCAACTCCAATCATCACCGGAAATTCAATCTTCAACTTCTTCTCAACGTTGGATTCTTCTCTCGAATCTTCAATCTTTCACCTTCATCTTCTCTCTGCTTCTTCCATTTTTCTGCAACATGAACATACACAACCTAAACGAAAGATCTCAACTAGAAAAAGGAAGGAATTGAGAAAGAAAAAAAGAAGAGGAAGAAAAGCAGTTTCGGATTTGGTTCGTACCGACTGGTGATTAAAGCTTCGAATCGGGTAAGTTTTCACTTCGTCTGTAACAATCTTTGTTGGTTTCTTCTGTGCGAGCTCGACGGTGACAAAACATTTCAAAGTTTGATTGGAGCTTCATTTCGCGTTCCATTCTGCTTCGAAGCTCGCCGAGGCGAGGCAAGCAACGCCGGCGTAACGACCTTCTGAGGAGTGCGTTTTCTTCTTTGCGTGGGAGCTTCTCTCCGTCCTTGGTCTCTTGGAATTGGACTTGGGCCTATATCCCAGAGAAAACGCTATTCTCCCCCCTTTACAAAGCTGAGGGTTTAGAGTGGGCCTCTGGGCCCGTTTCCTTGCCTTGCTTTTATGGGCAACTTTGTTTTGCGAAAATTTTACTTTGTACCCCTACATTTAGCCTCATATTCCTATAATTTTTAAAAAATTCTAATTCTACCATTAATTGGTTTTAACCAATTTACTATTTCATTTTTACCATTCAGTTGAAATTTTCAAAAATTACACGTTTCACCCTTGCACCGGAACTTCTGGAAAAAGACTTTCGGTATGTATTTTTTCCAAACCGGAAGACTTCACAAAAGACATCCGGAACACACAAAGTAATGAACCGGAAGTCTTCACAAAAGAGTTCCGGTTCTTTAAGAAAAAGTCATGTTCCGGAACACTTCTTAAAAGAGTTCCGGTAAATAAAGTTACACATACCGAAAATCTTTGAAGAAGTGTTCCGGTTTGTGTATTATGTGTTCCGAAACTCTTTCAAGAAGTGTTCCGGTATGCTTCTTTTTTTTTAATTTTTATTGTGCAGGAATGGAAAATTTTCCCCAAATATGTGTAGATGCTTCTGATGCGTTTATAACAACTGAAAGATTTGGTACACGAGAAGAGGTGATCAGATGGATTAAAGAGATTGGAATCGATAATAAAGTAATTGTTATTATCAGTCGTTCAGATACTGAAACAGGGAAGAGAGGGAGAAGTAACAAATTAATATTTGGTTGTGATAAAGGTGAGAAACACAAGAGTACTGATAGTGGTACCCAAAGTGCGTCCAAGAAATGTGGATGCCCATTTAAAATCAGGTCGACTCCGGCGAAAGATGGGTCTGGTTGGAAGATTGATGTAAAATGTAGGTTACATAATCATGGTTTACCTAATAGATTAGAAGGTCATTACTTTATTGGTAGGTTGACCACAGATGAGAAGCAACATGTCGCTGATTTGACAAAGAGACATGTATCACTTAGACACATATTGCTTTCCTTGCAAGACCGAGATCCTGAGAATGTCACTCGGATTACGCAAGTATACAAGCATAAGAGTGTGATACAAAAAGAGATAAGAGGTCATATATGTGAGATACAACATCTGTTTAAGCTTATTGAGGATGCGGGCTATGTCTATTGGAGTAGAAAAAAGGATGACTCGGAAGTTGTGAGAGAGATATTTTGGGCTCATCCTGATTCAGTTAAGTTGTTGAATATTTTTCCGATTGTGTTAGTTATGGATAGCACCTACAAGACAAACAAATATAGACAACCTTTATTTGAAATTGTTGGCATGACATCAACCGAGTTGACTTTTGGTGTTGCATTTGCGTATATGGAGTCTGAGCAGACAGAGAATTTTTGCTGGGTATTGGAGAAACTAAAAGAGTTGTTTGTGAAGAAAGACTTGTGTCCACAAGTGATTTTAACAGATATAGATCTTGCTTTGATGAAAGCAATCGAAATTGTGTTTCCCAGGTCGATTAATTTTCTATGTAGATTTCACATTTGTCGCATCTCGAAAAATACGATTCCTCGCGATGGTCGCGGAAAAAATTATGTTCGAACAGAGTCGCCACCGAACTTTATTTATCCCAATGAAGGAATAGGAAAATATCGATAAAACCTTTAGAAAAAAAGGAATAATGGTCGTCGCAACCATATTCGGGTTCGGAAGTGGATTACGTAAGGGGAAGGTATTAGCACCTCTTGCGTCCGTTGTACTCAACGGGAACCTTTTAGTTCTAATGTGCGTTTCGAGTGTTAATTTATGTTGTTTGTTATCTTCGGGTTAAAATATTGAAAATAGAAATGGATGAGAACCTTAGAAAGGAGAAAGGGAGGTTTTTTATTAGTGTGCTCGCGAAGATACAACCATCTCCTGCCTACGTATCCTTATGGTGTAATAAGGAAATCAGAGCATTCGTAGTTCGGGGAACTACGACTGGTTGGTGTTTTTTAATGAACAACTATTTAGATCGCATTCTAAAGGCTAAACGTTGGCTTGTCTACTCTCGGCGGAGGCTTAAGCACTGGTTTGTTATGCGCATTAGAAAGGGTTAAAAGTATTCTTTCTGAAAATAGTTTAGGTCACATGGGGGTGACAAGTTGGATTAATATGTGAGATATTTTTATTGGTTGAAATGTTTTTAATTGGATGACGATTACTCTGATAGTTGAGTAAGACAACTCGTATCCTAACAGTCAGGAAAGGGAATAGAAGACTCTGGACCACTTTCTTTTTCATCCATAATTATAGAAAGGATTTGATAATAATTACGGTGTTTTAAATGGATGACGAATACTCGGATAATCGAGTAAGACAACTCGTATCCTAATATTCGGGAAAAGGAATATAAGACTCTAGACCGCTTTCTGTTTCATCTGAGTATTTATGAAAATAAGGTTGTATATGGTTGACGTTTTTTAGACTGAACGACAAGTACTTGAATGACTGAGTAAAACAACTCACATCCAAGCATTTGAGAAGAGGGGTTGAAAGCTCAAAACCATCTCCTTTTTCGTATAGTTTGTTAAGAAAATGATTTGATTAGGGTGTATGTTTATGGAAAAATGACAATTGTTCGACTGACCGGGTAAGAGAACTCGTATTCTACCAATTGAGGAGAGAAGTTGAAGACTCAAAGTCATCTCCTTTTTTCATTTCATTATTATGAAAATGTTTTGATTTAATAGGGATTTGGAGGTTTGTAGAGGAACGACAATTATTTGACTAACCAAGTAAGAGAACTTGTATTCAAATAGTCGAGGAGAAAAATTGAAGACTCAAAGTCATCTTCCTTTTCATTTCTTATTATAGAAGGACTTGATTTATTTGTGCTTGGGTGGATTAGAAAGGACGATTATTCGATTAACCGAGTAAGAGAATTCATGTTCAAATAATCGAGGAGAGGAGTTGAAAACTCAACACCATCTACCTTTTCATTTCTAAATAAAAAGGTGTTTAATCGGAGTTAGGTATTTTTTAAATTAATTTGAATAAAAATACTCGATGTTGGATCGAGGTTTTAAATTTGTATTTTTGTGAATAAATTGGATTTTTATTTAGTGAATCAATCATCTACTCGATTATTCAATAACCTAATAGGTCTCATTGTAAGAAAGCCCAAGAGTAAGCTATATGAGTTTGATGGTGATGCTTGAAAGCGATCGACTTACAAAGGTATTTTAAAAAAATGGCTCGACATTGAATTGAGGATTGTGCGATTTTGATGGTTTGGAAATGGAATGGAATTGAGTTTGTATTATGAAATGAATAAAATCGAGTTTGAGGATGGTTTGAGATTGTGATAATGAAAAAAAATTGTTCAATATTTAATTATTAAAATTAATTTATTAAAATTCAGTTAAATCGATTAATTAAGTCAATTAAGATTAATTATCAAAATTATTTAATTAAATTAAATAATCAAGTTAATTAAAAATGACTAATCAAAATTAAACTAATTAAGTAAAAATTTAATCAATTAATTAATTTAATTAAAAGAGAAATAAATAAGTGACAACGTTGATTTAAAAAACGATCGGATGGAATTAATCCATCATGTGCTCAAGAACCGGTTTGTGCGAAATGACAATAGGATTAATGTCATACGCAAAATCTAAACGCGACGAAAGTATTATGTTGATGTGTTGTAATTTTGGGAGGCATAACGGTATTGAGTTACTGAATCCATGGGTTGGAGACTTCAATTTTAGCGCAATGGAAATAAGTAACCGTACAAGCATATATCAATACAAATATTACAGCAATTTTACGATGTTTAAAATATGTAATAAAAATCCGCACAAACATAGTAATTGAACCAAAATCAACATTAGAGTCCAAAAAAAAAAAGAGATCAATACCCACTAAAATCAATAAGCAACCATTGTAATACCCCAAAATTTACCCTTCATTTTTCCTGGAAGCATACGCTTTACACCTCATGCATGCATTCATTTTTAGGTCATTTAGCATTTGCATTTCATCATGGCAATCGGAATATTTTTAAAAAAAAATACGGAAAACGAAAAAAAAATACGGAAAACGAAATAAATAAATAAATAAATAAATAAATCTTGGACTTGGACCTCTCTCATTTGAGCCCACAGGTCCACAAAAATCAGGTTATAAATTCAGAGTTTCAGTGAAACAAAAGGAATTCTATTCCTATTACCCTGGCTGGAGGAAAAAGATAGTGAGAGAAGAGCTAACAGAGTTCAGAGCAACCTCCAGAGACTGAAGGGAACTCATCTGTAAAGAACCAATTCCCTCTCATATAAACCCTAAGATTGTTCTGCAAACCTCACGGGTGCAACTCAATTTCAATCAAGCTCTCCAATCAGGTTTGCCCTATTTCCACTACTTTATACTTTCAACCTGAAATTTTTGATACCCTTTTAATGCATTTGTTTGACAAGAGGTTTAGGCCTCCTACCCTTGGTTTCTTTTTGTGAGCTTTTTGTGAATTGAAAGGGCATGATTCATGTGGTTACATTTTGATTTGGGGGGCAACTCTTGGTTACCCTATTTTGTTTCTCTAACCTGTTTGTTGAGTTTTGTTTTGTGAGGGCTCATATGACTCTTGCAGAGATGGTTTGCCTGGTGTTCCACTTTACTTGTGGGATACCGCCTGGAGGTTTCATTCCGATTACCTGTACTGACTCACTTTCTTTGATGGTGTTAGCTTGGGAGGATCTCAGGGTTTCCTTGTTCCGTTAACTACTGTTACTTCGGATCTTTATCTGTGTGGTACTTTTACATTTTTCCGTATTTTTACCGCTTTCTTAGCTGGAAGACCTCGATAGGAGGCAATGTTTTGTGTGTTTACTTTATGCAGGTTCCTTCGTCTAGGATTTCCCTTCTGCATAAGCATCCCCCCAACCCATAGGTCAGCCGAGCTACGAAGACTCTGATTCTCATATTCAGATGAGATATGTATGCAGTGGATGCGACATCCGCGCGAGTCATTATCATTTAACCCTTTTTTTAGTAAACAACACAAGATAAACTCACACCCTTTAGACAAGAACTACAAAAGTGGATCCCGTAGAGTACTACGGATGCGTAGGGGTGCTAATACCTTCCCTTCGCATAACCGACTCCCGAACCCAAGATTTGGTTGCGAGACCTTGTCTTTTCCTTTCCTCTTTTCAGGTTTACTTCGAGCGTTTCCTTTCCCTCCTTTGGGATAAATAACGCACGGTGGCGACTCTCCTGTCTTTCTTCGCCGGTTGTGTTTTTTCGCACACTGTATTTTTCAGGTTGCGACAGCTGGCGACTCTACTGGGGAAACGGTTTCCCTAAGCGAGTCCTTCCTAGCTTTTGTAGTTTGTTTATTTATTGGGTGTTCATGCTTTTGTACAGTTATTTATTTACCTGCTTTACCTTATTGCATTGTGTACATATCATTGCTGTATCTATTGGATGGCTATGGCTGCTTGGTGATCTTTGTGAGATGAGTTCTATACCCGAACTCGAGTGCACTTAGGATAGGAGAATGGCATAGTCTTGTCGACTTGTGTGAAGTTATTCCTTAGCAAGTTGACTTGCAAGCCCATTCACTTGGTGGAGGTCATGTTGAGATCAATAATGTCACACAAGTAAGTTGTGGTTAGACATTACTTTTTCCAATATAGACCTTAGAAGCCAAAGACCTTAGTTTACCAAACCCATCTTGGCCTATTCGTAGGACGTAGTGCGAAAGTCGTTCAAGTGTAAGATTTGATATGATTGTTACGCGATACTACACTCATAAGAGTCTCTCTTGAGAATATTTTTGGAATACGAGTAGTCGTTCCTCCGATAATATCCGAAAGATGGGATTATGACTATGGGAACCTTTTGTAGAATATGTTTGGCAGGTTTAAACCTTAGTACACTCCTTTTGGGTGGTTCTTAACCTAAACTCCATGCTCGTGACTTGCAACAAACCCTTGATTCATGGTTGATCCGATCAGGTATCCTTAATATCAATGAAACTTGGGTGTTGATAAGGTGTAAACCATAATCCACCAAAATGGATGGTTGATATTAAGGATAACATGATCCATCCCATGACCTTTGTTTGATGTGCTCTTAATTTCTCTCCAGACAGTGCAACCTGATAGATGTTCAAGCAGATACAGCGATCCTGATTCCCATGCCACTGCACTGAATTCACATCATTTTGCATCACATCATTTTGCATTCATAATCATTCACACATGTTTATCCATTTCTGTGGGGTTTATATCTTCTACTTGATTCTAGTCGGAATTTTCTTGGTTCTCATCAACGACTTAGTCTTTTATTTTACATCGTTTATCTATTGAGAGACTGGGATCAAGGGGGTAGAATACCTTTGGAATTGATAAACATGTCATTGCATTTACATACTCATTAGCATGTCTTGCATAACAGGTACCGCCACAGTGTTCTCAGTTTGTTTGGTGTTCCATCAGCAGGATAGCTGACCCAGGCATTCATCGGTACGGTACCCGTAGAAACCAACAGAGAGTAATGGAAAGCCTACAGGAAGAGGTCGCCGAGATGAAAACCCGCATGAATCAATTCATGGATGTGGTTCAAGGGGTGGATCAGGGACAGCAAGAGCTCAGGCAGATGATACAGAGGAATCCCCCTGCTCAACCAGAGACGGTGACTGATCCTCCAGCTGGAGAGGCTAATGGACCCAATGGACCGGGGCCTATCCCAATCCTACATGTCACCTCCGGTCAACAGCCCGTTCATGATGATCAGGACGATCGGTTCTGTTGGTGTAAGCCCTAGAGGCCAATACTTTTGGTACTTGTATCGAATTATTTATTAATAATAAAAGGCATTTTCTTTATTATGGTTGATTAATAAAGTCCCTAGAATAGATAGTCCGTTTAATGTATTAAGTGTGACTTAATCATGAGAACACATTAAACATAAGGGCACTGTTCTTAAAGTATCCGTAGTCGAGCTTTAATGTGAAGTGGGATAACATTAAAGCATTAAGACTATTATGTTTGTAGACTGATGATCACATCTCATGGATCATGGATAAAGAGTTATCAAGTCTTAAACATAGGTATGAATATTAGGAGTAATATTTATACCGGATTGACCCGCTATGAGAATACTATATAGAAAGTTATGCAATGTGTCATAAGTTATTCTCATGGTGATAATAGTGTATACCACTCTTCGACCTGAAACCACTATGGATCCTAGATGTAGAGTCGAGTGCTTTATTGCTGATCCAACGTTGTCCGTTACTGGATAACCATAAAGACAGTTGATGGGTACTCCACGAAGCATGCTGAGGGACATGAGTGTCCTAGATGGAATTTGCCAATCCTGCGTAACAGGATAAATGTCTATGGGCCCAATATTGAACTGGACAAGGGTGACACGGTTTATACCTTGTGTTCAATATAGACATAAGGGCAAAGGGGTAAATATACACATAATTATTATCACAGGAGGTTTTGTCAGATCACATGACATTTTCGTGACTTGGGTAGCAGTGATGTGTTGCTAGATACCGCTCACTGTTTATTATGTTAAATGCGTGATTTAATATAACTGCCAACGCCGTGAAAACCTATAGGGTCACACACAAAGGACGGATTGATGAGAGATAGAGTAACTAAGGAACACCGTAAGGTACGGTGCACTTAAGTGGGAGACGAAATATGGTAAGGTACCAAATACTTAAGTGATTTTGGGCATATTATAAGATATGGGCCAAAATACACTTAAGTGGGCTTTTTAGCTTGAAGCCCACACAAGTGGTTCTATAAATAGAACCCCTTGGGTAGAAGCATTGTCACTCCAATCCACTCAGACAGAAATTCAAGTAGAGACTTGGAATTTAGTTTCCCTCTTTCTCTCACTCAAAGCCTTCATTCATAACAGCTAGCACTGCGATTGAAGGAATCCGTTCGTGTGGACTGAGTAGAGACGTTGTCATCGTTCAACGTTCGTGATCGCCCCGTGGATCTGTATCAAAGGTTTTGATCATTATCAGAGATCTTCACCAAAGGTTTGAATCGCCACAAGAGGTAACGATTCTATCACTGATCATGCCCATCCGTAAGGATCACTAAATGGAGAAATTTTTAAATTCCGCTGCGCCTTGGATGGCTATTCTCCAACAGTGGTATCAGAGCCACTTACGAAACCATGAATCTGATAATTGTTTTTGTTCTGTAATAATATGATTAAAGACAGAATGAATCAAAGGTTAAATTGAGATCGATCAAGTTACATATATGTGATATATGTAATCCTGATGCAAAATACATTATATATGATATAGTGTTCTCGTTTCGTTCATTCAAACCCTCAATGATTGTTTTCCTTTGAGCGATCAATGGTCGTTTGCTTCTTGATCCGACATTAGTATGGTGAAGCAATGACGTGTTGATCAATCATACTAAATTAACAATCGAGATATGTTTGACGGTCTGAAATCGGTGCATCAGGGTTAGTGACGGCACAAGGGTTGTGTTGTCAGAGAGTTATGCGATTGGGGTTTAACTGCACAAGAGTTGTGCTTTCTAAACACTTTTTGGAACAGTGTTAACCGGTTAACGCATATGGTTAACCGGTTAACGCAATGCGAAATTAATTTTTTTTGAGTTTTTAACAGTGTTAACCGGTTAACGCATTTGGTTAACCGGTTAACACAAGGCAAAAAACATTTTGTTTTTAGATTTCAAACAGTGTTAACCGGTTAACGCATATGGTTAACCGGTTAACGCAAGAAAATTTTCACCCATTCGGCTAACTCAGTGCTTTAAAAGTGCCAAGTGTTGATACGAAAAGCGACATCGATTTTAAATGAATTGTTCATTAAAATGTGATGATCGGTCGTTGAAATTTAATTTGATTTTAATTAATTAAAGGAATTAATAATAATAATAATAATAAAGTGTTTATTATTGTCTTGTGGTGATCGGTTATGGCCTTAGTTTTCCTTTATTCTGCTTTGGATTTTAAAATACGACCTGCGTGTCGTGCCTCTCTCTTAATCTCCCAAATGTAACTTCTTTTCTCATCTCACTCCCTCGTATGTAAAACGAGTTTCTTTCATGTAATGTAATGATATGAAGAAAGCAAAGAAGTCAGGGCCAAAGGAGGACAACCTTGAAGATCTTGCTTGGAGAAGCTTAGATCGTTATAGGTTAGCTTAGGTTCTCTCATTGGCTTGGGAGAACAATTGCGCTAGGGGCCATAACTGTTTCATTTTGTTTGTATGTATGTTGATGCATGTGAATGTATGTTGATGCATGTGAGAGACGGTTTATATGATAAACAAGCCGGTGAGATCAAAAAAATTGCAATTCCCTCAAAATAAATATTAAGTTTATGCTTTCCAAGTTTTAACACTCATCAAGACTAGTAATGGATAATGTAGGTTTCGCCTACGCGAGGTGCATGATCTATATATTAGTAAGGTGTGATGGGATAATTGTAATATCCAACTGTCAAAACAATGGGTCAAACTTAACTAAACAAATTATAATAAGATTATATATATGTTTAGAAGCAAGAGTTGGGAATAATCCATATGATGGATTAGAATAAGGAGTTATTCACCCAACTGAAATTTTCGAGAGTTGTATGAGATACAATTGGAAGGAGTTCCTACCTAAAATAAACCTAGTTTTGTGTAATCCGCCTACGCGGACTTAGAACGAAGTGAAATATGGATCTCGACCCACTAGAAAATCTTCCAACGGGATTTTCCGAATCAAATGATGAAGGTCATTTGTTTTGAGTAAAATAGTGGGAGCATATTTAATTAAAGGCCTAATGGAATATGTCAATGATACTTATATTTTCATTAATCCTTATGTAGATTACCATGACAACAAACACCTCTAACAACATATTGCGATCAAACCTTGACAAGGAAAAATTGTCTGGGACAAATTTTCTGGATTGGTACCGAGACATGAGGATTGTCCTCAAACATGATAAAGGGAAAGGCAAGGAAGTTGCCAAACCCAAACCCACTAGTGCTGCTTTGAAGCCTAGTGGAAGCATAGAAAAGGAAGACATCTGCTTCCATTGCGGTAAGACCGCACACTGGAAGAGGAACTGCCCAAAGTACCTGGAAGATAGGAAGAATGGAGTAGAGACTCCAACTTCAGGTATTTTTGTTATTGAAATTAATTTATCTACTTCTGCATCATGAGTATTAGATACTGGATGCGGTTCTCACATTTGTACAAATGTGCAAGAACTAAAAAGGAGTAGAAAATTGGAAAAAGGTGAAGTCGACCTACGAGTTGGTAATGGAGCAAAGGTTGCTGCCTTAGCCGTAGGAACTTATGAATTGACTTTACCCAATGGTTTAATAATTCAGTTAGAGAGCTGTTATTATGTACCAGCAATTAGCATGAATATTATTTCCGTTTCTTGTTTTGACAAGTTCGGTTTTTCATTCATAATAAAGAACAATTGTTGTTCAATTTATTTGAATGATATATTCTATGCAACTGCACAAATGAACAATGGACTATATGTCATTGATCTTGAAATGCCTATTTATAACATTAATACTAAAAGGATGAAACCTAATGAGTTAAATCTAACTTACCTTTGGCATTGTCGATTAGGCCACATAAATGAGAAACGCATTTCCAAACTCCATAAAGATGGACTGTTGGACTCTTTTGATTATGAATCTTATGAGACATGCAGATCTTGTTTAATTGGAAAGATGACAAAGTCTCCATTCACAGGAAAAGGTGAAAGAGCTAATGATCTTTTGGCCCTCATACATACTGATGTATGTGGTCCACTGAACATATCAGCCAGAGGAGGTTTTCAGTACTTCATCACATTCACTGATGATTTCAGTAGATATGGTTATGTGTATTTAATGAAACACAAATCAGAGTCCTTTGAAAAGTTCAAAGAATTCAAGAATGAAGTACAAAACCAACTAGGTAAGAATATTAAAGCTCTTCAATCAGATCGAGGTGGTGAATATTTAAGCCTAGAGTTTGATGACCATCTGAAAGAGTGTGGGATCCTATCCCAACTCACTCCTCCTGGAACACCCCAATGGAATGGTGTGTCTGAGAGAAGAAATCGAACCCTGTTGGACATGGTCCGATCCATGATGAGTCAAGCCGATCTTCCAAACTCCTTTTGGAGACATGCGTTGTTGACCGCAGCCTACACACTTAACCGTGTTCCATCCAAAAAGGTTGATAAGACACCATATGAGATATGGAGTGGTAAGAGACCACATATGTCTTACATGAAGATTTGGGGTTGCGAGGTTTATGTGAAACGGCAAATTTCAACTAAGCTTGAGCCCAAATCTGACCAATGCTTATTTGTGGGGTATCCTAAAGAAACAAGAGGATATTACTTCTACAATCCTTCTGAGGGCAAAGTGTTTGTCGCTCGAACTGGAGTTTTCCTAGAAAAGGATTTTATTTCCAAAGGAACCAGTGGGAGGAAAGTAGAGCTTGAAGAAATTCAAGAATCACAAAGCATCGATACACCTATGGATGAAATAGAGCAGGAAACACAAATGGTTGTGGAAGAGCAACCTGCTCAAGTAGAACAAGACCAGCGTAGGTCAGGCAGGATACGTCACCTACCTGAGAGATATGGATATCTCATAACAGATCAAGGTGATGTATTACTCATGGATCAAGATGAGCCTGTGACCTACCAAGAGGCCATAACTGGTCCCGAGTCTGAGAAGTGGCTAGAGGCCATGAAATCCGAAATAGAATCCATGTATACGAACCAAGTTTGGAACTTGGTAGAGCCTCCTGTAGGAGTTAATCCTATAGGATGCAAGTGGGTCTTCAAAAAGAAGACTGACATGGATGGTAAGGTACATATCTATAAGGCAAGACTGGTTGCAAAAGGATATAAACAAATTCATGGTGTTGACTATGATGAAACCTTTTCACCAATTGCAATGCTTAAATCTGTTCAGATTTTACTTGCTATCGCTGCATATCATGATTATGAAATATGGCAGATGGATGTCAAAACTGCTTTCCTTAATGGGAATCTTCTTGAGGATGTGTACATGACACAACCTGAAGGATTTGACATACCAGAAGAAGCGCATAAGATATGTAAGCTACAAAGATCAATCTATGGATTGAAGCAAGCTTCCAGAAGCTGGAATCTTCGTTTTGATGAAACGGTAAAACAATATGGATTCATCAAGAACGAAGATGAGCCTTGTGTCTACAAGAAGGTTAGTGGGAGCATGATCGTATTCCTGGTGTTATATGTAGATGACATATTACTCATTGGAAACGATGTCCCTACCCTGCAACAAGTAAAGACTTGGTTGGGGAAATGCTTTTCTATGAAGGACCTAGGTGAAGCAGCCTATATATTAGGAATCAGAATCTATAGAGATAGATCACAAAAACTGATTGGCCTAAGTCAGAGTACATACATAGACAAAGTGCTGAGACGCTTTAATATGCATGATTTCAAGAAAGGATTCATACCTATGCAACATGGCCTGTGTCTATCAAAAACACAATCCCCTTCAACTAAGGAAGAAAGGGAACGCATGAATAAGATTCCATATGCATCTTCAATAGGATCTATCATGTATGCCATGTTATGTACTCAACCAAATGTCTCGTATGCTTTAAGTGCAACGAGTAGGTACCAATCTGATCCTGGTGATGCCCATTGGGTAGCTGTTAAGAATATCCTTAAGTACTTGAGAAGGACTAAGGAATCATTCTTGATATATGGAGGTCAGGAAGAGTTGGCTGTAATTGGTTACACTGATGCTAGCTTCCAGACAGATAAGGATGACTTTAGATCGCAATCTGGTTATGTATTTTGCTTGAACGGTGGCGCTGTGAGCTGGAAAAGTTCGAAGCAAGATACAGTTGTTGATTACACAACCGAGGCCGAGTATATTGCTGCCTCAAGTGCAACAAAGGAAGCTGTTTGGATCAGGAAGTTCATTAGTGAACTTAGCATAGTCCCTAGCATTGTGGATCCCATTGGTCTCTATTGTGATAACAATGGTACTATCGCACAAGCTAAGAAGCCTAGATCTCACCAACGATCCAAACACATACTTAGGCGTTATCATCTCATTCGAGAGATAATAGATAGAGGAGATGTGAAAATATGTAAAGTACCTACACTTGACAATATAGCTGACCCACTGACAAAGCCTCTTGCGCAGCAGAAGCATGATGGCCATACTAGATCAATGGGCATACGGGGTATGTCTGATTGGCTCTAGTGCTAGTGGGAGATTGTTGGTGTAAGCTCTAGAGGCCAATACTTTTGGTACTTGTATCGAATTATTTATTAATAATAAAAGGCATTTTCTTTATTATGGTTGATTAATAAAGTCCCTAGAATAGATAGTCCGTTTAATGTATTAAGTGTGACTTAATCATGAGAACACATTAAACATAAGGGCACTGTTCTTAAAGTATCCGTAGTCGAGCTTTAATGTGAAGTGGGATAACATTAAAGCATTAAGACTATTATGTTTGTAGACTGATGATCACATCTCATGGATCATGGATAAAGAGTTATCAAGTCTTAAAAATAGGTATGAATATTAGGAGTAATATTTATACCGGATTGACCCGCTATGAGAATACTATATAGAAAGTTATGCAATGTGTCATAAGTTATTCTCATGGTGATAATAGTGTATACCACTCTTCGACCTGAAACCACTATGGATCCTAGATGTAGAGTCGAGTGCTTTATTGCTGATCCAACATTGTCCGTAACTGGATAACCATAAAGACAGTTGATGGGTACTCCACGAAGCATGCTGAGGGACATGAGTGTCCTAGATGGAATTTGCCAATCCTGCGTAACAGGATAAATGTCTATGGGCCCAATATTGAACTGGAGAAGGGTGACATGGTCTATACCTTGTGTTCAATATAGACATAAGGGCAAAGGGGTAAATATACACATAATTATTATCATAGGAGGTTTTGTCAGATCACATGACATTTTCGTGACTTGGGTAGCAGTGATGTGTTGCTAGATACCACTCACTGTTTATTATGTTAAATGCGTGATTTAATATAATTGCCAACGCCGCGAAAACCTATAGGGTCACACACAAAGGACGGATTGATGAGAGATAGAGTAACTAAGGAACATCGTAAGGTACGGTGCACTTAAGTGGGAGACGAAATATGGTAAGGTACCAAATACTTAAGTGATTTTGGGCACATTATAAGATATGGGCCAAAATACACTTAAGTGGGCTTTTTAGCTTGAAGCCCACACAAGTGGTTCTATAAATAGAACCCCTTGGGTAGAAGCATTGTCACTCCAATCCCCTCAGACAGAAATTCAAGTAGAGACTTGGAATTTAGTTTCCCTCTTTCTCTCACTCAAAGCATTCATTCATAACAGCTAGCACTGCGATTGAAGGAATCCGTTCGTATGGACTGAGTAGAGACGTTGTCATCGTTCAACGTTCGTGATCGCCCCGTGGATCTGTATCAAAGGTTTTGATCATTATCAGAGATCTTCACCAAAGGTTTGAATTGCCACAAGAGGTAACGATTCTATCACTGATCATGCCCATTCGTAAGGATCACTAAATGGAGAAATTTTTAAATTCCGCTGCGCCTTGGATGGCTATTCTCCAACAGGTTCCCCCTGCTGCAGGAAGACTTTGGTATGGGTCATGGTGTGGACCCCATGTTTAGAAGATTGGAAGAGAGGTTGAAGGCAGTAGAAGGACAGAATCCTCTAGGAGTAGATGTTGCTGACTTGGGGCTGGTCCTAGGTGTGAGAGTGCCACCGAAATTCAAGATCCTGATATTTGACAAATACAATGGCAACTCTTGCCCGAAGACCCATGTGCAAGCCTATTTTCGTAAAATGGTTGCATACTCCGATGATGAAAAGTTGCTTATGTACTTTTTCCAGGACAGCCTAGCTAGGGCATCTCTGGAATGGTATATGAGGCTGGACAGAGCCCACATCCGTTGCTGGAGGGATTTGGTTGATGCTTTCGTGAAGCAGTATCAGTATAATGCAGACATGGCTCCGGACAGAACTCAACTTCAAAATCTGTCTCTTAAAAGCAATGAGTGCTTCAGAGAATACGCTCAATGCTGGAGAGAAACAACTTCTCGTGTTCAACCTCCTATGTTGGAGAAGGAAATGGCTAACATGTTCATGAACACTCTGCCATGACCTTATTTGGAGCGCCTGGTGGGTTGCAATGCCTCCAATTTTGCTGATGTAGTCTCTACCGGAGAGAGGGTGGAGAATTACCTGAGGACATACAAGACCCAGAGTGAAGGTGGATCCTCATCAGGGGTGAAGAAGCCGTTCATTCAAGGACAGAAGAGGGGAGAAGGGGATGCAAGTGCCATATCTTCTTATCAGAATAGGGATAACCGGAGGAATAACTTTTAGAACTATCATCAGCAACCGTATGTTGCGGCTGTGACCATTCCAGCTGCAGCACCACTACAACAACAACAACAACAGCGTCAACCAGCTCAGTACCAACCACAACAAGCGGGTAACAGACCCGCCTATCAACTGAGGTCAAGGACGATGGACCGGCATTTCGACACTCTTCCAATGTCGTACGCTCAGTTGCTTTCTAGTCTTCAACAACTACACCTTGTGCAGTTGCGCACTCTGGCTCCTCCCGTTGGTAGGCTTCCGGTGGGTTATGACGCCAACGCTAGGTGTAGCTTCCACTCTGGGGCACCTGGCCACAATATTGAGAACTGCAAAGCTTTTAAGCACGTAGTTCAGGACCTCATTGATTCAAAGGCCGTTAACTTTGCTTTAGCTCCTAATGTCGTCAACAATCCCATGCCCCAGCATGGTGGAGCCAACGTTAACATGGTTGAAGGAGAAGTCAAATTAGTCTATGCGGTCAACAATAAAGATGGGGATAGTGATTGCGACATCGATAACTGGGTGCGTCCGAGGATCCCGGGTGAAGTTCTCAACAATTGGTCTTCTGAGGAGATTGTCCAAGCCACTTGTCTAGAGGAGTAATTTTCTTTGTTTATTCATGCATATCCAAGTCTTACGTTCCGCCAGGGCGTAATGACTCATTGTAGGGCTCATCTATGTGACACTTGCATTTTTTATCATAAGCACATACCATCACTCATGCAGATGCACATCACCAGATCCTATTGATAACGGTTCTTCTATGGCTCACTTCGACTTTGAAAATCCAATCTTTCAAGCTGAAGAAGAGGGTGATGAAGACTGTGAACTCCCTGAAGAACTTACCAGGTTATTAAAACAAGAGGAAAGGGTCATTCAACCGCATCAAGAGTCTGTTGAAGTGATTAATCTCGGCACCGAGGACGCCAAGAGAGAAATCAAGATAGGGGCTGCTTTGGAAGACAATGTGAAGAAGGGGTTGATTGAATTGCTGTAAGAGTATGTTGACATCTTCGCTTGGTCTTATCAGGACATGCCAGGGCTTGACACAGACATTGTGGTACACCGCTTGCCGCTCAAAGAAGGTTTGTAACACCCAAATTCTACCCGTCATAAATTCAATTAAAAATCAGAGTAAACAAATTTCACACAAAATTGAGGCATCACATATATCATTTCATCAACACTTAAACAAATTATACAACACGGCAATTGCGCAAGGATCCACTTAGTCCTTGTTAAATAATAAACAACACTATATATGGATTCACCTAGTCCATATAGCAGCAATACACAAAACATCGCAACGGAAATCATTTAGATAATTAAGTTGAGTCGTACATTTACACATTCAAAAGAAAACAAGCAAACAAATGCCCATCACAACTATCATATACAATGATATACAAAAGGGAATTGTTACTATCAAAGTCATGAAAAGCGTTCATTAACCCCTGAGTGTTACAATCCTAATCAGAGCAATGACGCCAAAAGTGTGCTACCACTATCCTCCTCTCAACGCGGAGCACCTGCACGTTACCAATATAAAGGTAACGACCAACAACAAAAGGGTGAGATACTCAAATCATATAATCAAGATAATGGTAAGCAATATATAAGTAAATTCGAAAAGTTAGAAATATTGTTACCACATCGCACAATCCTTCACTTGAATGCTTATGTATTTAATCATAAACAAAGTCAATAATCATCCACAACATCAATGTTACATCATAGCATCTCATCACTTTAACATTTCATCAATCCATCATAAAACATTACGATTCATCGCATCATCGTAAAATATCACCGCACATCATAAACTGTCACATAACAACAATTATCGCAAAATGCGGAAATAAACATAACCAACATATGTGACTCAACTATGCAAATGTTATGCGGTACCGACTCGTCGCTTTTCCATCAAGGCCAAGGCTTTATGCCCACTTCGCTTTTGCCAAAAGGCCACGTCGCTTATGCAAATGTATGTGACTCCATGATAAATGATACACATACACCAAAATCATCATCGCATCAACATAACTCATCACAATGGCCGAAGCCCACGTCGCTATTGCCATTTAGGCCACGTCGCCATTCATATGCATAAAAGCATTCACACCACATCATCTTCACCAACATTCATACATATGTTTATATATAAAACAAATGAGAATATTCATCACAATCAATTGTATCATCATACAATCTCTTAGGTAATTCAACCTCATGCTATGTTTATTTACATCACACACCTACACACTATAGTTAAGTGGTATTCCTTATTAATCAAATAGGCTTCCTACTATATCAATTATTAATCACTTTTCCAAAATAATCACTTATTAAAATAAGCCCTTATAATGGCCTATAAACATCAACAACATGTAGAAAATTTCATAAGCTTCGCAACGCTTCGAACGGGGACCAAAACGGAGTTACGGTTCAAAAGTTATGACTTTTTGAAGTTTACAAAAGAATTCTGTTTTCAACTCAGTTGGCGCCGCGAACTGTTTTTCGCGCCGCGAATTTAGCAGGAAACATAGAAAATGCGTTTTTTACCGTTAAATACCTTCCGGACCTCCGATTTCGATTCCGTAAAAAGTCTCATTCTCAGAATTCAACGAACTACAATATTTTCAATATTACAAAGCCATTCTAACCACAATTTAACTTTTATTTCATCATTCTAAACATCATTCAATTAATTTCCAACACTTCCTAAATTCACAATTTGTGAAATTACTCATACTTTGATTCATCAACACAATAGCATATTTTTCACAACATACATCAACCCCAAACCATCAACAACAACACAACACACAATGTTATTTATCATTCTTCTAAACCTAACCCTAACATTTTGCAAAGAATTGATACATGTTCAATAATCACAAACAATCAACACTACATCAAGAACACAAACAACATTTTCAAAGCAAGGAATCCAATCACAACATCAAAACCCAACAATATCCTCTAACAACCATTACCCACATAAAACCCATCATTTTCATAATTATAGGAAATGATAACTCACACCCTTACCTTAGAGATAATGATTGAGTTACTCTATAGTGTTCTAGCAAGCTTGGGTTGATCAAGATGATGCTCTTCTTCTCCAATTTCCTCTTCCTCCTCCAAACCCTAACTTTTCTCTCTTTTCTTCTCTTTTCTCCTCCTTCTCTCTACTTCTTTCTATTTCTCTTCTTTCTATTTCTCTTCTTTCTATTTCTATTCTTTGTTTTAATTAAATAAAAACTAACTAATGGGCTTAATTGTTACACCTCCCTTAATTACTATATACACCACTAGACCCAATAGCTATTATACCACAATTCTCATAATTAAATTCTAATAATATATTAACACACAATAAAATATTTTACCGAAATAATTATAAATCAAACATTATAAAAATAATAATAATAACACTTAATAAAAATCGGGGCGTTACAACTCTCCCCCACTTAAATATTTTCGTCCTCGAAAATTACCTCATTCGAATAACTCGGGGTAGGAGTCGCGCATCCTGTTCTCCAATTCCCATGTCGTGCTTTCTCCGACTGCACCAATCCAAACAACCTTCACCAAATCAATTTCCTTTCCCCATAGGGATTTCGTCTCACGACCTTCGATCCTCAAAGGCATCGTCTCAACCGTAAGGTTATCGCGCACTTGAATATCATCCATTTGAATCACATGAGACGGATCCAGAATATACTTCCTAAGTTGAGACACATGGAACACGTCATGCAAATTCGAGAGGTTTGGCGGTAACGCCACTCTATAAGCAACTTTTCCCACTCTACTCGTAATTTGATACGGTCCAATGAAACGAGGAGTCAACTTCTTAGCTTTCAATGCTCGTCCAACACCGGTCGTAGGTGTGACTCTTAGAAACACATGATCACCCTCTTGAAATTCTAAATCCTTTCTCTTCTTATCACGATAACTCTTTTTCCTACTTTGAGAAATCTTCATCTTATCCCGAATCATCTTAACCGTCTTGGTAGTTTCTCGAACAATCTCGGGTCCAAGTACCACACTTTCACCAGATTCATGCCAACACAACGGAGTCCTACACCTCCGCCCATACAAAGCTTCAAAAGGCGCCATTCCAATACTTGAATGGTAAATATTATTGTAAGTAAACTCCACCAACGGAAGGTGAGTATCCCATGAACCTCCTTGTTCAAGAATACACGCCCTTAACAAATCTTCCAAGGATTGGATAGTCCTCTCCGTTTGACCATCCGTCTGAGGATGATACGCCGAACTCAACCTCAACTTGGAACCTAAAGCTTCTTGCAAACTCTTCCAAAATTCTGAAGTGAACCTCGGATCTCTATCCGAAACAATACAAAGAGGAACACTGTGCAACTTCACAATAACATTGGTATAAATCTCCGCCAACTTCGACACCGGATAACTTATGTTAATAGGAATAAAGTGAGCCGACTTCGTAAGCCTATCAACAATCACCCAAATAGCATCACATCCTCTAGATGTATTCGGTAAACCCGTCACAAAGTCCATGGAAATGCTATCCCACTTCCACTCAGGAATTTCTAACGGTTGCATCAACCCCGCAGGTTTCTGATGCTCCACCTTTGATTTCTGGCAAGTCAAGCACGCATACACGAACTGAGCTACTTCACGCTTCATTCCCGACCACCAAAATAATCTTTTCAAATCTTGGTACATCTTGGTCGCTCCGGGATGAATACTCAAATTACTCCTATGGCTTTCTTCCAAGATCATCCTTTTTAAATCTACATCATCGGGAACACAAATCCTATCACGAAACCTCAACACACCTTGTGCATCCAATTTGAAATCCTCATTCACAGTTTGTCTGAGTCCAATGATCACATCAACAAGTTTCATATCCAACTTCTGAGCCTCTCTAATGCTATCAAGAAGATCATTGTTAATCTTTAACATACCCAAAATCACACTTCTTGGTGTCACCTCGATCACTAAGCTCATATCTTGGAATTTCTCAATCAACTCCAACTCTTTCATCATCAAGGTAGACATATGAAAAGTCTTCCTACTTAGAGCATCGGCCACCACATTCGCTTTTCCCGGATGGTAGTTCAACCCAAAGTCATAATCCTTTAGCAATTCCATCCATCTCCTTTGTCTCATGTTCAACTCTTTTTGATTAAACAAATACTTCAAGCTTTTATGGTCACTAAAGACTTCAAATCTAGATCCATAAAGGTAATGTCTCCAAATTTTCAAAACAAACACAACCGCCGCAAGCTCCAAATCATGTGTAGGGTAGTTCTTCTCATGAATCCTCAATTGTCTAGAAGTATAAGCAACCACCTTACCATTCTTCATAAGCACACCTCCTAATCCCATCTCCGAAGCATCGCAATAAACCACAAATGGTTCCTCGGGGTTTGGCAAAATCAAAATCGGAGCCGTTGTCAACCTTTTCTTCAACTCAAGGAAACTTTCTTCGCATTGGACATCCCACACAAAAGTAGCACCCTTACAAGTTAACTTAGTCAAAGGAAGTGCCAACTTAGAAAAGCCTTCTATAAACCTCCTATAGTAACCTTCCAAGCCTAGGAAACTTCTTATCTCGGTAACTGACGTAGGAGCTTCCCATTGCAACACCACATCAATCTTCGATGGATCAACCGCAATTCCGTCACCGGAAACAACATGACCAAGAAAGCTAACTTCTCTCAGCCAAAACTCACACTTAGACAACTTAGCATACAATCTCTTCTCTTTCAACACTTGCAAAACAATACGCAAATGTTCCACATGCTCTTCCTCCGACTTAGAATAAACCAAAATGTCGTCTATGAACACCACCATAAATTGATCCAAATAAGGATGGAAAATGCGATTCATGTACTCCATGAATACTCCCGGCGCATTAGTAACGCCGAAAGGCATCACCGTGTACTCGTAGTGTCCATAACGAGTCCTAAAAGCAGTTTTCTGAATGTCCTCATCTTTCACCTTAATTTGATGGTAGCCCGACCTTAGATCAATCTTACTGAAAATACGAGCACCCACTAAACGATCCATCAAGTCATCGATCCTTGGGAGTGGATACCTATTCTTAATCGTCACCTTATTCAATTGTCTATAATCAATACAAAGTCGCATGCTTCCGTCTTTTTTTCTCACCAGCAAAACTGGAGCTCCCCAAGGTGATACACTAGGTCTCACAAACTTCCTTTCAAGCAAATCCTCTAGCTGACTCTTCAGTTCAGCCAACTCTGATGCTGACATCCTATACGGCGCCATAGAGATGGGTCTAGTACCAGGTACAAGGTCAATAGTGAACTCAACTTCTCTTTCTGGCGGTGCACTAGGAATCTCATCGGGAAAAACTTCAGGGAAATTGCACACCACTGGCAAGTCCGCAATTACAGCCTGACTCTCCACAGACAAGCTTGCCATCAACAAGAACACCAACGCGTCTTCTTCTATGAACTCCTTCAATTGTTTCTTGGATAACAATTCTGTTCTTCCCTCTTCTTCGGCAGAAGAAAACGTCACAGTGTTGTTGTAGCAATTAATATGAACATAGTTGGATTTCAACCAGTCCATACCCAATACTACATCCAACCCGACAAGCGGCAAACAAACAAGATCAACTACAAAATATTTACCAAATATTGACAAGGGGCAACTCTTACACACAAGAGACGTAGATACCGTTCCCTTAGCGGGAACCTCAACAATCATATCTCTACCCAAGGAAGACAAAGAAAGACCCAATCTTTCAACACAATCCGCAGCAACAAAACAGTGTGTGGCACCGGTATCAATAATAGTAATTAAAGGAATGCTATTAATGAAACAAGTACCTCGAACAAGTCCATCTTCATTTGTAGTTTGAGTTCCCGACAAAGCAAACACTTTACCACTCTCTTGTCCCCTCTTTGGCTTCTGACATTTAGCACTGATATGTCCTCCTTCCCCACAGTTAAAGCAAACAACATCCTTCTGCTTACAATCACGAGCCGCATGTCCCGGCATACCACAACGGAAACATCTCATTTCACCAAGCCTACACACATTACTCTTGTGACCCAGCTTTCCACACTTGAAACAGATAACATTAGCAGGAGCATCTCCCCCACTTGTTCTTCGACCTGGAATCACTTTCTGTTTCCCTTTTCCAACCGGAGTTTCATATGGCTTACCACGGCTGTGTTGGCCCCTTCCTCTCTTCTCAGACAAGATCTTATAGTGTGCATTGTTGTCCTCTTCAAAGATTCTACAACTATCAATCAGATCCGCAAAGACGCGAATCTTTTGATATCCCACAACTTTCTTAATTTCCGGACGCAATCCATTTTCAAACTTGATGCACTTAGAGAATTCGGCATTGGCTCCATCATAGTGAGGATAGAACTTAGCCAATTCAGTGAACTTAGAAGCATACTCCGTGACTGACAAGTTCCCTTGCTTCAACTCGAGGAATTCAATCTCTTTCTTTCCTCGCACATCTTCTGGATAATACTTCCTCAGAAATTCTCTACGAAACACTTCCCAAGTAATCTCCTCGCCCGCAGTTTCCAACCTTAGACGAGCGTCCACCCACCAATCATCGGCTTCACCTGACAGCTTATGAGTTCCATAACGGATCTTTTGCACAAGAGTGCAATCCATCACTCTGAAGATTCTTTCAATCTCCTTCAACCAAGCCAAGGCTCCTTCAGGATCATACCTACCCAGAAAAGTAGGCGGGTTCTCCCTCTGAAACGTCGCCAGACTACGAGACCCCACGTCCTCGTCAGCATTGGGTGGGTTCTGGAACGCCTGAGTCATTACCTGCATGGCTGCAGCAAGAGCCTCATCATTCCTCCCAGCGTTTCTTCCGGCCATCTTACACTTCTGCTCACAACACAAACAAGGATTAGCAACAAATTAACAACACAAGGTCGTTAAACAACAAAAGACTCAACAACATGGTCGGATGGACCGACCTGCTCTGATACCACTAATGTAACACCCCAATTCTACCCGTCGTAAATTCAATTAAAAATCAGAGTAAACAAATTTCACACAAAATTGAGGCATCACATATATTATTTCATCAACACTTAAACAAATTACACAACACGGTAATTGCGCAAGGATCCACTTAGTCCTTGTTAAATAATAAACAACACTGTATATGGATTTACCTAGTCCATATAGCAGCAATACACAAAACATCGCAACGGAAATCATTTAGATAATTAAGTTGAGTCGTACATTTACACATTCAAAAGAAAACAAGCAAACAAATGCCCATCACAGCTATCATATACAATGATATACAAAAGGGCATTGTTACTATCAAAGTCATGAAAAACGTTCATTAACCCCTGAGTGTTACAATCCTAATCAGAGCAATGACGCCAAAAGTGTGCTACCACTATCCTCCTCTCAACGTGGAGCACCTGCACGTTACTGTCGCAGCCTGAAAAATACAGTATGCGAAAAAACAACCGGCGAAGGAGGAATGACAGAAGAGTCGCCACCGTGCGTTATTTATCCCAAAGGAGGGAAAGGAAACGCTCGAAGTAAACCTGAAGAGAAGGAAAGGAAAAGACAAGGTCTCGCAACCAAATCTTGGGTTCGGGAGTCGATTATGCGAAGGGAAGGTATTAGCACCCCTACGCATCCGTAGTACTCTACGGGATCCACTCTTGTTTGTTTCTTGTCTAAAGGGTGTGTGTTTATCTAATGTACTATTTACTAAAAGAGAGGGTCAAAGAAAATGACTCGCACGGATGTCGCATCCACTGCATACGTATCTCATCTGAATATGAGAATCAGAGTCTTCGTAGCTCGGCTACCTATGGGTGAAGGATAAGTGTGCTCGCTAAGACATCGAGTCTTATGCCTACGTATCTCATCGGGAATGAGAATCAGAGCAAAACGTAGTTCAGCTAACTACGGGAACAAAGGTCTCGATTGCAACTAGGGCAAGAGAAAGGGAAGCTCTCGATCGCAACGAGGGCGAGAGAAAGGATCGCAACAAGGGCGAAAGCAAACAAGGATTAGTTGTTAGTCGTTAGTCAAACTCGACAAGACATCGCATCTTGTGCCTACGTATCTCATATGAACATGAGAATCAGAGTTGTCGTAGTTCGGCTACATAGGGATTGCCATCTGAATATGGACTTATAAAAGGAGGACACCAGTTGTGTCAAAGGAGAGTGGGCAATGTGTTCACGTCCTAGCAGTAGGTGTCGCAGCTCGCTGAATCGAGTCTTAGGCGGTTACCTCTTTGCAATAGAACGGACTACATGCCACAAGATCGGAGACGCACGGCAGGTCTAAAAGAAATGGGGAAGCTCTGCCCTAAAGTTGTCATGCAATATGTACTTAGGCGTTAGGATTTACAAACGGGAATATCTACCTAATGTTAGCATGCAAAGAATATGGGAATCTCACCTATCATACAAAGGGTTCTATCTAATGGGTGCTACCTAATCGAAACAAGAATTGACGAGTGGAGCAAGGAGAAATGTTAGGGATAAAGGTTTGATTGGTTGGATGTGCTTTGAGTGATGGCGAGAGCCAGGATTGGCGAGATATACATCTCGAATCCTAGCCTCAGGAGTGCATGGTATACACCATGTTCCATTTCCATCCTTATTTGCAAAAGTGTTTAATAGAGAATTAAGTGCTTTGAATTTGATTGAGAAAGGGTTTGGAGAAACCGCATTGACAATTTTAGGCGATGGCGAGAGTTAAGATTGACGAGGCATACGTCTCGAATCTTAACCTCAGGAGTGCATGGTATACACCATGTTCCATTTCCACCTTTATTGAAAAAGTGTTAAATAAGAATTAGGTATTTTGAGTTTTTGTTGTGAAAAAGACTTGACCTAGATCAAGTATTGATGGATGTTTGAGAAAGATTTGAATGAGTGTTTGAGAAAACAAAGTGAGTAAATTGGATGATGGCGAAAGCTAGGATTGGCGAGATATACATCTCGAATCCTAGTCTCAGGAGTGCGTTGATCGCTCGACTGTGTGAGTCGAGAATGGGATACAAACTGCAAGTGCACAGTTCTATCGCGTAGTTTTAAAAGATATCGATCCCACAGGGACTTATGAATCGATATACCGTTATCTAAGGTTACTACGTAAATCTAAGGTGAAAATGTTTGATTGTTTGGGTAAAAACTAAGAGCTAAACTAAGATCTAGATTAAATATTAATAAAACGGATATCGGTATGTAGTTCGTCAAAACTAGGGAATCAAGTCTTTGTCGGTTTCTTGGTTTTTAAAATAAATCGTTTCAGTTAACTTTATTGGTTAAAGGTTTTATCTCAAACTCTCGCTCTGTTGAATAAACCATGATTTTATATTAATGTAGTTGTCACTTATAATTAAGTCAAAAACCATATTTTGAAAACAATAAAGTTGCAGAAACTCTTTTTAAGAAAACAATGACCGTTTTAAACACCCTTATCTCAAACTCTCGCTCTGTTGACTTAGGTTATATAATTAAATCCAAATGCTTAACTCTCGTCCTCACATTCAATCTTTAAAAATACTTTTTGGAAAAGGTCAGAATTTAATTAACTCTAAAACTTGCTCTCGCCCTGATCTAGAATTAATGCCTAACTTACACTGTCCAGTTAAAACCTCAAACTCTCGCTCTATTGATTTTAACTTCTTTATGTCCTTTACTTTTGTAAAAAATCTTGTTATTAAACCTGTAAGTTGAGACCGTAAAAAGATTGATTTTAATTTTAAGTTTAAATAGACCGACTCAGTCTTGACCCCTTATTCTGCTTACTTTACATACCGATATCTAGGCGAATTAGCCAGACATGCTAAATAAACAAGAATACATATCATGCATAAACAGACTCATTCCAGGCAGATAATATAAATAAATAATAAAACAAAACATTAACTAATGATTAAAGAACCTGAATGCGTAATACAATAGTCTTGAACACTCCACCACAAGCCGGTAGGATTTGTTCTTGGATTCTTCAATTAAGCAATAAATTAAGCCAAGGAAATAAAACTAGGATCTAACGTAAGGTTAGATCCGATAAAAAGTTACACAATAGTTTCCGGTGTAGAAACTATTATGCGAAAAATATCTAAATGCTAAAAAAAAAGGGAAAGGTAAATTGCAAGGGAAAAAGAATGTAGAACTTGCAAAAGAAATAAATAAAATAAACGATGTTAAGTTGCTGGAAAAGAAAAAATAAGCAAAAGCGTGAAAAGAAAATTGGCAAAGCTTCGGCAATATGAGCGTGGAAAAACCGAGGAACCCTTTTAGGTTTTAGAAGTAGCTATTTATATTGGTGCTGGCAACTGCTTTTCCTTTCCCAACGTCTTCAACGTGGCTAAATGCACGGCGTGGATATAGGACACAAACTCCTCAACGTCTCTTCAAGTCTTCTGAGGGCGTTACTTGCGCCAAAAAAGTAGTGGAACGGTGTGACGCTCGTCACACCATGTGTGACGTCCGTCACAAGGCTGCTTTACGTGACGCTCGTCCCGTACCCTGTGACGTCCGTCACAGGCACAACATTGGTGACTTGTGCGCTTTGGGCTGGGCTTTGGCATTTGGTTCCTTTTTTCTCCTTTTTGCACCTCCTTTTCTTCCATTTTCACTTGTTCTTCAAAATAGACTACCTGAGACAAATAGGAAGAAAATACCACGTAATATCTCATAAAATGCAGTAAACCGAAATAAATAGTCATAGAATTTAATGGAATTAAGTCCTAAAATATGATATAATTTCGTGTTATCAAACTCCCCCATACTTAGATCTTTGCTTGTCCTCAAGCAAAATTCAGTATAGAAATCGTTTTCAAAAATTTAGCCAGGCGAAGTTTCAAAACACACATCAATTCGTAATAGGTTGCAAATGGATTTTTGTTTAGAAGCAATTTGAGTTTAATCTTGACATCAACAACTACCGTTACAACTTAGATAACCCTACCTTATGCAAATCAGTTCAAGTAATGCCATTATAGCTATCCTAGTTCCTTTACTTTTATTTCACCCGCTTTCATTCTAGCGAAATCACATTAAGCCCTTTATCTCTTCGCGCACATAGTGGAGTAACCGGTTAGTGATTATGATCCGCTTTTAGCTAGAAGTTCTGGTACATAAGTCGGATAACTTCGTTATTCAGTCCATTGCAAATTGTGGGGGATCGAACCGTAGTCCGCCCTACCGAGTTCAGTACCAGATACCTACTGAACCAACTCATAATGGATCTTTCATATTGTGCTTTTGCATGATCTGCAACCTTTAGATTAAATGATCTGGTAAGGATCAGCTAATTTAATCAGTGCATTTCCTGATATATATATATTTTTTATGTTACTTTGGGAATCATTCACTTATATTCATCGGCTCTCCACGTAGTTTGCTATTAAGATGGTGCTGACTTCTTGTATAAACTACTCGGGGTTACTCTAAAGCTAAAAGTTCGAGGAATCGGTATAATAGGTACTTGTATAAACAACCAAAGAAATAAAATAGTACAGGATTCTTACGCATCGGGGAGTGGGGTACATTTTGCCAAATGGGGATTCAAAGTATTAGAATAATTAAACCGGGCCCAAATAATAAATAATGCAATGTATGAGTGTAAATGCAAAGGAACCATCTCATTGTAAGAAGGCCCAAGAGTAAGCCATGTGAAGAAAATAAATAAAACAACAAGTTATATTTACAACACACTTAAAAATTAAATCGAAAAAAAGATAAAATCGGGATTTGCACGGATGGAAATTGAGGGACATATAAAACCTAAATAATGTGCTCAAAGCCGGTTTGCGCATGTTGACAATAATTGAAATGTCATATGCGATTAATCGAAACACGGCGAAATACTATCAATATATCGATAAAAATAATCATGGATGAACAACATGGAAATCGTTGAATCCATAAATTAAAATCGATGTTTAACATTAAAATCAACAAGTGTTTTAAAAAAGGAGAAAAAATAAAAATAAAAGGTTCAAAATAATAAAAAGTGGCAATAATAATAAAAAATAGAAAATATGTTAAAATGAAAAATGTTGCAAACCAAGGATCGAACCCAAAACCTAAGGTTTACAAAAGCACCTCTTTACCAACTCAACCAGGTAGACATCCTTGTCATAAGATCTCGTGCGCTAACAGATCACATAAAGAAAAACGGACCAAGCCCTTTTAAATAAAACAAAGTTGAAAACAGTAGCAGAACTCAACAAGTTCATCTTAACGCACAGAAGTACAGTTTCTTTCCATTTTCAATATCAAAGATTTAACAGCAAGATATTATCAACAAACAGTATTGCTAGATGAAATCGAATTTGAACAACAATCATGGTTCCCTCAGAAGGAAGCAAAGCAGAATCGAAACATAGAAATAAAGTTCGGAAAGGAAGCTAACCGGTTGCGGCGAACTCGACCGACGAATGTGAGTAAGCGTTGCCTTTCAATTCTCTCCTTTTCTTTTCTGAATGGTAGCCACCAATCCTCTTCAAAATTAGGGTTTTTCAGCTCTCTTTGTTTTGCAGAATTCGCCTCCAAGTTTTTCTGTGAACAGTGGCCGCTCAATTCTCTCTCCCTTACTGATTCTCTTCCTCTCTATTTATCTCTTGCAGATAGGGTTTCAATTGGTGCCCTTGGTATTCCAGAAGAGTAACTCTGCAAAGCACTTTGGATGTTCAGAAATTGGATTGACCTCTTCGATGCTATGTTCGAAAATGGTAACCTGAACCTAGCTTTCTCCAATTGTTTTGCCTGGATGCCAAATTGGGAATTCTTTGAAATTTTAATGCTTGGTAATTATTTTGTGTTTTTTCCCTTTTTACCGCAGTGAAGATTCTCTTGTAACCTTGAGGTTGTGGATGCTGCATTTGAGGATGAGGATGAGCATGAGGCTCGACATACGCCTTCTGGTATTGATTCTGGTCCAGGGTATTTGCTTGCTTATCATCTAGATGTGGTCCTGAGACCTGTATGCATTCATTCAGTGCATCCAACATGCTTGCATAAATTTCTACCTCCGGCTCCTTGTGTAAAGCTTCCACCAAATTTGGAATTATATAATCAGACAATTGTTTTAAGTAAGCTGTGTCACGGCCTTGTGACTGCCCCTTCTCTATAGCCAATTTTACTGAAGACCACAGTACTGGCATAGCTGAAACAGCTGCTTTCCTAACTTCTTCGTGGAAATAAAATTTAAGAAGAGGAACCAATGTGGAAGCGACCTGGTCAATCCAAGGAAAAAAACCTTCCTTCAACTCATCAGCACAGCAACATAACATGTTACATGCTGTCGCCTTCTCCTCCAGGACACTAGTCTTAATGCCTATCCCTTTTGTCCCCGAGAGTGATGGTTTCAATGTTGTCATCCTCTTCATCAAATTCAACATCAGAATCTGTTGATGTAATTGTCTGTACCGATAAGGTAGAATTGGCTCGGCACCTTTTATCATTATCACTAAAAGTATCACGTTTTGAAAATTTGCTTGAGAATTGAAATAGCAACAGTCTTAAAGATGATTGACACCTTTTTCCTTTTTTAGGTTCTCTGTTGTGTCGTACTACCTGGCTGTTGCAATGCTTGAAATGTGGCATCTCGTTGCTAAATGAATCATCAGTTGTACAACGCTCAATTGCTGTAAATTGTTGGCAATGTTGCAGGATCGGTGCCGACTACAACGCTCAATTGCGTACTGGTTTGAGGCAGCTCACGTCATAACGAATGGTAAGCTTCCGAAAGCAGTTTCGGTTGAGGTTCAATGGTTTGTTATGGACGTTTGGGTTCAATTGTGTACTGGTCTTGTTTGGACTTGAGAGGCAGTGATATCCCATATTCACCTGTTATGTATGCATATTTGATTGTGGAGATTGGTGGAGCTAAATTATTTATCAACAATTCAAAAGCTACCGAAGAGGTGGATTCCCACTTGAAGAAAGCAAACGTAGAGATCATGTCATACAATTCAGTTATATCAGAAATTGGAAATTTGGCAGCCCACGGTGTCGCTCTTTGGTCGGATACTTCCTCTGTTAATCCTGCTATCGTAAATGCCTATGAACCTGCCTGCGACAGATATTATCAGAACTAGAAAAGTAAGCACAAAACTAGGAGCAAAGGTTTTGATAAATCAAATGAGAACTTGGGTGTCCCCTTTATTGTCTAGAAATTATCCCCTGTTTCTCTAGCAAAGGCCATAAAAAATGAAGTGGAGCTGAAAGGACTAAAATTGAAACATCGCAAGAACCAAACCCTTCTCAATAGTCAGGCAAAGCACTGGCAGCAAACTAACTTCCTGCATGAAAAGTCGCGGAAGAATTCTTCAAGAACTAAGCCATGAACCATTCAACCCTCAACCTCCTTCAAAATTGTGACAGAGCTAAAATTGAAACATTCCAACTCTAACAAATTCATGAAAACATGAACAAGCTAATGCACCAAAGTTCCAAAACGCAGCCGATACGAACTTCCAAAATACAGCAAGCAACCATGACACAAACGCTACTACCGCCGCTGCAAGCCAAAGCTGCTATCATTGGAGATAATGTCATTGTAGGTCACACTGTTGTGTTACAAGGATGTATTGTTGAGGATGAGGCATTCATTGGAATGGGCGTGACCTTACTTGATGGTGTGTATGTTGAGAAACATGTCATGGTTGTTGCTGGAGCTCTTGTCAAGCAGCATACCAGGATCCCCTGTGGAGAGGTTGAGGAGGTAATCCAGCAAGGTTCCTGAGGAAGCTTACAGAAGATAAAATGGCATTCTTCTCATAATCAGCCTTAAATTATTCCAAATTGGCTCAGGCTCATGCTGCTGAAAATGCAAAACCACTGGACGAGATTGAAACTGTGAAAGTTCTTGGCAAGAAGGTTGTTCGTCCTGGAGATGGTTCAGTACTCGGCGCTGTTCAAGACACACCTCCAGAGATTAACCTCCCTAAATAATGTTGTGGAAAGCCTGTTGCAGCTGATGTTGGGGGAAAGTTTTATGGAAATATGCCGCTCATTTGATCAAACATTCAAAGACCATTTTGATGGCGTGAGACCCGGTGGTGATAAAATTTATACTGTCTTTGACAATCAACTCCCAGCTCATATTATAGCTCCAGAACAAGGATATTATTGTCTCATTGAATCCATTGTTGATGTGAATCATTCCCTACTAGAGGACCTAGTTCACAAAGTTGTTAGTGAGACTCGGGACTTGAAGCAATAGCCTGGTTTACGAGTTGAGTTTGGGGCTGCAGCTATCGATTAACTGGACAAAATGGAATAAGAGCATGCTCTTTTTGTGTACCATCAGATGTGGCTTGCTGGAATGCAATTGGGCGCACACACTTTCGCTACCCTTGTCAAGGCTTGCTCTCTTTTAACGACAGTAGAACAAGGGAGGCAAATCTATGTAAATGTTATGAAGTTGAATTGTGCTTGTCATCCTTTTGTGATGGCCTCACTAGAATTTAACAACCTATCAACTAACATTTTTGACATTCACTAACTAACACTAACAAATTTAGTTTAACAGAATATAACAGAGTCATGCTTCTAACTGTTGTTCATATAGCCTCATGGAAAAGAGGGTAATCTGTGATTGATGTTGCGGATATAGCATCCATTACACACCACATATTGGAGTTGCTATCCTCTTTCACCTGTTTGGTTGTTATTAGGTTACACAATTTCTCATTGCATGCTCATCAACGGTGATTGTCGGACCTGTCGCCTCTTATTATTGGGGACATGGTGAAGCATCACCAGAAATTCCTTTTATTTCTGTCTTTTCCTCCATGAAGAGGCTTATACGATACAGTCTCGGTTCTCTGGCTCTTGGCTCTTTGAATGTATCATTTGTAGAATCAATCCGCTTCCTGCTCGAATCTATTCGCCGCAAACTGAAAGTCTCCAGTCATGCACCTGACAACTGGTTTCTTTTTGCAGGTTTGGACTCTAACAGCACCCTCTGTGCAAGTTACAAGTGAAGGATCAACGGCTGCAAGCAACGCTGTTGGGTCATGAAGGTAAACTCCATTGGTGTTGTATGCGTCACAATGGTAAGAGAAATACACCTCTAAGATTCCGGTCAGGTATTGAGCAAATTTTCCTTTTGAACTTGCTAACTTTTCTCGATCAGAACCTGACAATACGACTTGGTGAGTAACATTTATTCCAACTGCCAATACATCTGCACCACTTGTGAATACAACATTAGCAGCATCTGGATCACCAAATATATTTGCTTCAGCAGCTGGATTCACATTGCCGTTTACTGCAAAAGATCCACCAAGCAGAACAATTTTCCCGATGTTCTTAGCGAATTCCGGGTCCATCTGTATAGCCAAAGCAATATTTGTAAGAGGGCCCAACGCCACCACAGTGACTTTTCCAGGGTCAGCTTTCGCAAGAATTCAGTAGCTGATTCTTCAATGGGTTTCCCATTTGGTGGAGGAAAGTTTTGGTTGCCAAGTCCATCTGCACCATGAACGAAATCTATAATGCGAAGTTTCGTCCCTTTAGTTAATGTGACATGGGATCCTTCAGCAACTGGTATATCAATTCTTCTAGCAACTTCCAAAAGATGCAAGGCATTTCTGGTAGCAAGAGTAGTGTAAACGTTTCCATAGATAGTTGTAAACGTTTCCAAGGAATATAGCCATAGCATCATCAATTCCAGGGTCGGTGTCAATTATGATCTTCTTTGTAAATGGATATTCAATGGACAATTATGGGTGAATTTAAGGTTTAATGGATTTGGGTTGACTTTGGTCAAAGTTGACCAAAAAGTCAACTATTGACCAAAGTCAACAGTTGGTCAAAATGTCAAAATTTGTATTTTCTTGTATTTTCTTGTATGGACTCACATGTAATGGTCTACAATGACATGAAATAAATTGAAACGGATTAACAAAATGGTTTGAAGTTGGTTTTCACAATTGGTTTAGTCATGACTTGAATGTTTGACTTTTGAAAAGAAAATAACTTGACTGATAATGTGTATGAACAAAACCATGAAATAAGACCATAAGGTTATAGTATCCATGAACCAATAACATGACTGGCAAGTGGTTAGAAACACAAGAAACTTGGTTGTTCAGATGACCCAGACCATAGAGGTATCCACAATCACAACACCATGACTTTGGATCAAAACCAAACCTCATAAAAAATTCAGGAGCAAAATCGGGGTATGACAGTTGCCCCTATTTAAGCGTCTTCAACTAGAGAATATGAAGCAGGATGTTCTTCACATGATCGTAGTGGGAGATGGTTAAATACTAAGAAGACCCGGATTTTGATCATGAATCCCTATGAAACAATGCCTGTCAGCATCGTCAAAGAAGCAATCTCAAAAGAAGAATCCATCTGGTACGGTGAAAATCGGTCTGAGTACCGAAACGGGAAGTTGACCTGAATACCAAAATAAATGGTAACACAGGAATACCCATGGCCTGAACGCTGCATATTAGTCTGAACACTAAGCATCGGAATATGAGAGTATCAATGTTGGTCTGATCACCGGAAATCTGGTCTGAACACCACTTCGATCTGGAAATCGGAAGACTGGCCTGAATGCCACAAGTTGCATCGACTTGATCGTCAGAAACTTCTTCGATCTGAAAATCGGGAAAGACTGGCTTGAATGCCACTTCGGTCTGGATATCAGGAAAACTGGCCTGAATGCCACTTCGGTCTGGATACCGGGAAAACTGGCCTGAATGCCACTTCGGTCAGGATACCGAGAAAACTGGCCTGAATGCCACTTCGGTACTCGGCGCTGTTCAAGACACACCTCCAGAGATTAACCTCCCTAAATAATGTTGTGGAAAGCCTGTTGCAGCTGATGTTGGGGGAAAGTTTTATGGAAATATGCCGCTCATTTGATCAAACATGTCAACTTCCATCCTGCTGGGGAAAGACAAACCTTGCTGAGGATGCACTCCATCGAACCCGAACTGCTTGGAGATTACCCTGCTAGGGGAGGCAACCCATTCTTATCTCTACTGGGGATGATTTTCTCCAAACCCGATCCGCTTGGGGATAATAAGTCATGAACAAACTTCAGTCTGAGCACTGGAAACAAACTTCTGGCTTGTCACTTGGGATACCGAGAATGTTTTATGCTTGCATGCGTATGTTTGAATTTTACGATGGCGTAATGCTCCGTGAAAACGGAAATGCTACGCGATTTGGGAGGATGCAATGCAATATGATTCTACATGCAGGGATGCGAAATGCTGGGGAAAATGTCAAGCTGAAGCAAGGAATCCTGTTGGGGTAGTGATCACAATCTTCTGGACCCCGGCACTACTGTTGGAGATGCACAACATAATGAACTATGTGGGGAGATGACCGGCCGCGCGGTGTTCTAGTAATGGCGAGATACCGAGGCTCTGACTGGGGAGAGAACGGCGCTGTAAAACTGTTGTTGGGGAATCAATAGTGGTTCTGGCAACCATAATCTACGAGAGATGACTCAGCAGGGGGAGGCAAACACCGATACGGTACCGAGGTTATGCTTCCAGGAAAGAGATCATCGATCTGGGATTGAAAACATCGATCTGGCATCGAACTCTGAGGAGCAGCTGCTTCTGCTGGGAAGGTACAGTCTGGCACTGTCAACTCCGCTGGGGATATACAGTCTGGCACTGTTAACTCTACTAGGGAGTGTATAGTCTGAAACAACCGCTTGGGGAGTACAGTAGTGAGAACCTGCTAGGGATATTAAGGAAATGCCCCGAGTGTACCTGTTCTGAATAGACGATCCAAAGCACTTAAAATTTACAGCAATTTTAAATGTTCATTGAGCATGTACCTGTAAAGCCCTTATGTTTCATGATGCAATGTTTATCAAAAATTCGGACGTCATTTTTGCAAACAAAACAGTAAAATGAAAATGAACACATAGATGTACTGAATAACATGACTTTATTGATTGAATGGCCTCTGAATAGGCATTTACATCAGGAAGCAATCCCTGGAAAGAGGTAATTGCACAAAAGATAAAATATAAATTAATCTAATGGCAATGTGAAATGGATTTCTATTGGGTTCCAATTCTGCTATGACTTGCTCGTCTTCAAGATCCTCCAGATGATCAGCCTTCTGAAAAAGGTGATTAGATTGTTTCTATCCTTTGAAAGTTTCCAGTCATTGACATGAGATGAGATTCAGAACTAACTCAGAACGCAGTCATTCGCTAAATCCCTAACTTTTGCCTGGATTGCCCTTTTCGGGTTTTCAATCCACCGGGATACCCATTTTTGCCTAAGTTGCCTTTTCAGGTTTTCAACTTACCAGGTGTACGATTTTTTATTTTTAAATCCCTAATTTTTGCCCAAACCTTTTCATTTTCTTGGTTCGTCGGGATGCCCATTTTTGCCTGGACCATTCTTTTTACTGTCCAGCGGGTCTATTTTATGCGAAGTATTTTTTAACTGCGTCTGAGTTTACCGGGGAAGTGAAGTCTTCGCCATCCATCGTTGCGAGCATTAAGGCCTCACCATCGAAAACCTTGGTGACGATATACGGTCCCTCATAGTTAGGGGTCCACTTGCCCCTGTGATCTGTTTGAGGAGGAAGGATCCTTTTCAACACTAAATCTCCGACTTGGAAACAACGAGGACGCACTTTCTGATCAAAGGCTCTCTTCATCCGACTCTGATACAACTGCCCATGACAAATGGCTGCCATTCGCTTCTCTTCAATAAGACTCAACTCATTGAACCTTGTCCGAATCCATTCAGCTTCATCTAACTTGACGTCCAACAGGACTCTTAGAGAAGGAATCTCCACTTCAACAGGTAGGACTGCTTCCATACCATACACCAGGGAGTAAGGGGTCGCCCCGGTCGACGTACGTACTGAAGTACGGTACCCATGTAAGGCGAAGGGTAGCATCTCATGCCAATCTCTGTACGTAACGACCATCTTCTGCACAATCTTCTTTATGTTCTTATTTGCCGCTTCAACAGCACCGTTCATCTTAGGGCGGTAAGGGGAAGAGTTGTGATGCTGAATGTTGAAGTTCTGGCACAACTCCTTCATCATTTTGTTATTGAGATTGGAACCATTATCAGTAATGATTCTCTCGAGAATCCCATAGCGACAAATGATTTCCTTCTTGATAAAACGGGCAACCACATGTCTGGTGACATTCGCGAATGATGCTGCTTCGACCCACTTGGTGAAATAGTCGATAGCGACAAGGATGAAGCGATGCCCATTGGAAGCAGTCGGCTCAATCTTTCCAATCATGTCAATGCCCCACATAGCAAACGGCCACGGCGAAGACATCACATTCAGAGGATTCGGCGGTACATGCACCTTATCAGCATAAATCTGGCATTTATGGCACTTCCGAGCATACTTGAAACAAACTGATTCCATGGTCATCCAGTAATAACCCGCCCTTAACAATTTCTTAGCCATTGCATGTCCGCCGGCATGAGTACCGAAGGAACCTTCATGAACTTCATGCATTAACATGTCCGCCTCGTGTCTGTCCACGCATCTGAGCAAAACCATGTCGAAGTTCCTCTTATACAGTACATCGTCTTTGTTTAAGAAGAAACTACCTGCCAATCTTCTCAAAGTCTTTCTGTCATTGTTGGATGCCCCTGCAGGGTACTCTTGATTCTTCAGAAAGCATTTGATGTCATGATACCAGGGCTTGTCATCGACCATTAGTTCAGCGGCAAACACATACGCGGCCCTATCAAGGCGCATAACATCGATACTAGGAACATGGTTCCACCGAAACACCTTGATCATGGAGGATAGAGTAGCAAGAGCATCTGCCATCTGGTTCTCATCACGAGGTATATGATACAGCTTTACTGTTGTGAAGAAAGTCAACAGTCTTCTCGTGTAATCTCTATAGGGGACCAGAGTGGGCTGGAGAGTATTCCAATCACCATTCACTTGATTGATCACTAGATCTGAATCTCCAAAGATGTCCAGAGTCTTGATTCTCAAATCAATGGCTTGCTCAATACCCAAGATACAGGCCTCGTACTCAGCTCATTGTTGGTGCACTCGAAAGTCAGACGAGCGGTGAAAGGCATGTGGGCACCTTTCGGAGTTGTAATGACAGCACCAATTCCACTTCCTCTGGCATTGACGGCCCCATCAAACGTTAAAGTCCACTTTTCATCTGGATCAGGTCCCTCCCCAACAACTGGCTCTTCACAGTCTTTCATCTTGAGGAACATGATGTCTTCATCTGGAAAATCAAACTTCATCGGCTCATAGTCTTCAATCGGTTGTTGAGCAAGATAGTCTGATAGAATACTCCCCTTGATGGCTTTCTGGGATGTATACTGGATATCATACTCTGTCAATACCATTTGCCAACGAGCAACCCTTCCGGTGAGAGCTGGCTTCTCGAATATATACTTGACTGGATCCATCTTGGAGATCAGTAAGGTTGTGTGAGTCAGCATGTATTGTCTCAATCGCTTAGCAGCCCATGCAAGTGCACAACATATCTTTTCGAGCATTGAGTATCTCGACTCGCAGTCTGTGAATTTTTTACTCAGTAGTAGATGGCATGCTCCTTTCTACCTGTCTCGTCGTGTTGACCGAGAACACAACCCATGGAATTGTCGAGTACCGTTAAGTACATAATCAGCGGTCTCCCTGGGACTGGAGGCATAAGGATAGGAGGATTCTGCAAATACTCTTTTATCTTCTAAAAAGCCCTTTGACAATCGTCGTTCCACCTGATAGCCTGATCTTTCCTCAGCAATTTGAAAATTGGCTCACACGTGGCTGTTAGGTGAGAGATGAACCTTGCAATGTAGTTCAACCTCCCTAAGAAACCACGGACTTGCTTCTCCGTTCTTGGCTCAGGCATTTCCTGTATTGCTTTCACTTTGTCAGGATCCACCTCAATCCCTTTTCCACTAACAATAAAACCCAGTAGCTTCCCAGATCTCACCCCGAAAATGCACTTGTTCGGATTAAGCCTCAGCTTGAATTTCCTTAACCGCTCAAACAGCTTCTGCAGATTCACCAGATGTTCTTCTTCTGTCTGAGATTTGGCAATCATATCGTCCATATAAACCTCGATTTCATGATGAATCATATCATGGAACAGAGTCACCATAGCTCGTTGATATGTTGTCCCAGCGTTTTTCAGACCAAACGGCATCACCTTGTAGCAGAAGGTGCCCCACGGGGTTATGAAAGTTGTCTTCTCCATGTCTTCTGGTGCCATCTTGATTTGGTTATAACCAGAAAAGCCATCCATGAAGGAGAATACCGAGAACTGAGCTGTGTTATCCACCAAAACATCGATGTGAGGTAATGGGAAATCATCTTTAGGGCTAGCTTTGTTCAGATCCCGGTAGTCGACACACATCCGTACCTTTCCATCCTTCTTAGGTACCAGAACGATGTTTGCGACCCATGGCGGATAATTGGTAACCGCTAGGAACCCTGCATCCAACTGTTTCTGCACTTCTTCCTTTATCTTGACAGCCATCTCTGGTCTTGTTCTTCTAAGCTTCTGCTTGACCGGAGGACAACCTTCTTTGAGAGGCAAGCGGTGTACCACGATGTCTGTGTCAAGCCCTGGCATATCCTGATAAGACCAAGCGAAGACGTCAACATACTCTTGCAACAGTTCAATCAACCCCTTCTTCACATCGTCTTCCAAGGCAGCCCCTATCTTGATTTCTTTCTTGACGTCCTCGGTGCCAAGATTAATCACTTCAGTAGACTCTTGATGCGGTTGAATGACCCTTTCCTCTTGTTTTAACAGCCTGGCAAGTTCTTCAGGGAGTTCACAGTCTTCATCACCCTCTTCTTCAGCTTGGAAGATTGGACTTTCGAAGTCGAAGCGAGCCATAGCAGAATCGTTATCAATAGGATCCGGTGATGTGCATCTGCATGAGTGATGATATGTGCTTATGAGTGTGAAAGAAAAAGTGGAAACTAAAACAAAACATTGCCATTTTTATTTTGGAAAACTGCAAAAATAGAAAGACAGGGAACGGAATATTTGAATGCAAAAAGACGTCCTTTATTTATGATAAAAAATGCAAGTGTCACATAGATGAGCCCTACAATGAGTCATTACGCCCTGGGCGGAACGTAAGACTTGGACATGCATGAATAAACAAAGAAAAATTACTCCTCTAGAAGAGTGACTTGGACAATTTCCTCGAAAGACCAATTGTTGATGACTTCACCCGGGATCCTCGGACGCACCCAGTTGTCGATGTCGCAATCACTATCCCCATCTTCATCGTTGATTGCAGAGATCTGGCCATATTGGATGACGCCGGTACTGGAGAAAGTAATCGGCCCCTGACGAGTCTGAAGTGCTGAAGTTGTAGAAGTCAGCGCTGGTTGATACCCAATCCCGAACTTGTCGTCCTTCATTGGTAATTCCAACAGACGTCCCCAACCGGGAGCAACACCTGAATCCACCAAGGCTTGCGCCTGCTTGAAAGATGAGACAGGGGCTCCTGCTTTAACCCCTTCCACCGGAGCTGCATCCTTGATCAGGATGTCCTCTTCACCACAGACGGTGACAATTCTTCCATTGACTGGGAACTTGATCTTCTGATGTAAAGTTGAAGAGACTGCCCCAACATTGTGACATGTTATGGGATATGCAAATGCACTGACATGTTTATCAATTCCAAAGGGCATTCTACCCCCTTGATTCCAGTCTCACATTTGATAAACAGTGTAAGAAGAAAACCCCGACTAGAATCGAGAAGAAGATATGAACCCCTGGGAATAGATAAACATGTGTTAAATGATATGAATGCAAAATGATGTGATGCAATGCAGTGACATGGAAATCAGGACTGCTGTATCTACTTGAACATCTGTCGGGTTGCACTGTCTGAAGAGAAAACCCACTGAAGAATACAATATAAGATCAAAACTCTGCTCCAGAAAACCAGGTTGGTTGGAGGTTAAGGTTCCCTGAATTTAGCCCGCCCCTTACTGGTAGGTTCTAAGAACAGAAGTTTGCCAGCTTTAGCCCTTCAGTCGAGAATAATACGTTTACCACTGAAGGTTTGGCATTATTACGGGATAAAAGACCTCTGCTGACTCCCCTCAACAGGATATCCTAAAGCAAGTTCCCAATCTCGGGGTCCTCGAATTAAGCAGCGAGAATGCGCCCACCAGAGCTAACATAAACGCGTCTCGGAGGAGAGGCCTCGACTGAGTTCTCGGGAAATGGTCACCAGAGTCGACGATTTCTAAAGGAATACCTGTCGTTATGGAACACCCATAGGACAAAATATATCCAACAGAAACCTCGTCTGGAATGTGGGTCTCATGAACGACTTAACATAGCAACATGCCACGCAAGCCTCATGACTATCCACTCTAACACCTATGTGTACACTCAAGCCTGGGTAGTGGGCTTATCTCTCATAGAACAGTCCCAACCCAACAAACAAACAACCCACAGAACCCACAGATACAACAAACATATGTACATGAATGCAATAAGGTAAAGTAGGTAAATGCTGAAAATAAATAACTGTACAAAAGAATAAACACCCAACAAACAAGAAACCTAGAAAAGCTAGGAGGGACTCGCTTAGGGAAACCGTATCCCCAGCAGAGTCGCCAGCTGTCGCAGCCTGAAAAATACAGTATGCGAAAAAACAACCGGCGAAGGAGGAATGACAGAAGAGTCGCCACCGTGCGTTATTTATCCCAAAGGAGGGAAAGGAAACGCTCGAAGTAAACCTGAAGAGAAGGAAAGGAAAAGACAAGGTCTCGCAACCAAATCTTGGGTTCGGGAGTCGATTATGCGAAGGGAAGGTATTAGCACCCCTACGCATCCGTAGTACTCTACGGGATCCACTCTTGTTTGTTTCTTGTCTAAAGGGTGTGTGTTTATCTAATGTACTATTTACTAAAAGAGAGGGTCAAAGAAAATGACTCGCACGGATGTCGCATCCACTGCATACGTATCTCATCTGAATATGAGAATCAGAGTCTTCGTAGCTCGGCTACCTATGGGTGAAGGATAAGTGTGCTCGCTAAGACATCGAGTCTTATGCCTACGTATCTCATCGGGAATGAGAATCAGAGCAAAACATAGTTCAGCTAACTACGGGAACAAAGGTCTCGATTGCAACTAGGGCAAGAGAAAGGGAAGGTCTCGATCGCAACGAGGGCGAGAGAAAGGATCGCAACAAGGGCGAAAGCAAACAAGGATTAGTTGTTAGTCGTTAGTCAAACTCGACAAGACATCGCATATTGTGCCTACGTATCTCATCTGAACATGAGAATCAGAGTTGTCGTAGTTCGGCTACATAGGGATTGCCATCTGAATATGGACTTACAAAAGGAGGACACCAGTTGTGTCAAAGGAGAGTGGGCAATGTGTTCACGTCCTAGCAGTAGGTGTCGCAGCTCGCTGAATCGAGTCTTAGGCGGTTACCTCTTTGCAATAGAACGGACTACATGCCACAAGATCGGAGACGCACGGAAGGTCTAAAAGAAATGGGGAAGCTCTGCCCTAAAGTTGTCATGCAATATGTACTTAGGCGTTAGGATTTACAAACGGGAATATCTACCTAATGTTAGCATGCAAAGAATATGGGAATCTCACCTATCATACAAAGGGTTCTATCTAATGGGTGCTACCTAATCGGAACAAGAATTGACGAGTGGAGCAAGGAGAAATGTTAGGGATAAAGGTTTGATTGGTTGGATGTGCTTTGAGTGATGGCGAGAGCCAGGATTGGCGAGATATACATCTCGAATCCTAGCCTCAGGAGTGCATGGTATACACCATGTTCCATTTCCATCCTTATTTGCAAAAGTGTTTAATAGAGAATTAAGTGCTTTGAATTTGATTGAGAAAGGGTTTGGAGAAACCGCATTGACAATTTTAGGCGATGGCGAGAGTTAAGATTGACGAGGCATACGTCTCGAATCTTAACCTCAGGAGTGCATGGTATACACCATGTTCCATTTCCACCTTTATTGAAAAAGTGTTAAATAAGAATTAGGTATTTTGAGTTTTTGTTGTGAAAAAGACTTGACCTAGATCAAGTATTGATGGATGTTTGAGAAAGATTTGAATGAGTGTTTGAGAAAACAAAGTGAGTAAATTGGATGATGGCGAAAGCTAGGATTGGCGAGATATACATCTCGAATCCTAGTCTCAGGAGTGCGTTGATCGCTCGACTGTGTGAGTCGAGAATGGGATACAAACTGCAAGTGCACAGTTCTATCGCGTAGTTTTAAAAGATATCGATCCCACAGGGACTTATGAATCGATATACCGTTATCTAAGGTTACTACGTAAATCTAAGGTGAAAATGTTTGATTGTTTGGGTAAAAACTAAGAGCTAAACTAAGATCTAGATTAAATATTAATAAAACGGATATCGGTATGTAGTTCGTCAAAACTAGGGAATCAAGTCTTTGTCGGTTTCTTGGTTTTTAAAATAAATCGTTTCAGTTAACTTTATTGGTTAAAGGTTTTATCTCAAACTCTCGCTCTGTTGAATAAACCATGATTTTATATTAATGTAGCTGTCACTTATAATTAAGTCAAAAACCATATTTTGAAAACAATAAAGTTGCAGAAACTCTTTTTAAGAAAACAATGACCGTTTTAAACACCCTTATCTCAAACTCTCGCTCTGTTGACTTAGGTTATATAATTAAATCCAAATGCTTAACTCTCGTCCTCACATTCAATCTTTAAAAATACTTTTTGGAAAAGGTCAGAATTTAATTAACTCTAAAACTTGCTCTCGCCCTGATCTAGAATTAATGCCTAACTTACACTGTCCAGTTAAAACCTCAAACTCTCGCTCTATTGATTTTAACTTCTTTATGTCCTTTACTTTTGTAAAAAATCTTGTTATTAAACCTGTAAGTTGAGACCGTAAAAAGATTGATTTTAATTTTAAGTTTAAATAGACCGACTCAGTCTTGACCCCTTATTCTGCTTACTTTACATACCGATATCTAGGCGAATTAGCCAGACATGCTAAATAAACAAGAATACATATCATGCATAAACAGACTCATTCCAGGCAGATAATATAAATAAATAATAAAACAAAACATTAACTAATGATTAAAGAACCTGAATGCGTAATACAATAGTCTTGAACACTCCACCACAAGCCGATAGGATTTGTTCTTGGATTCTTCAATTAAGCAATAAATTAAGCCAAGGAAATAAAACTAGGATCTAACGTAAGGTTAGATCCGATAAAAAGTTACACAATAGTTTCCGGTGTAGAAACTATTATGTGAAAAATATCTAAATGCTAAAAAAAAAGGGAAAGGTAAATTGCAAGGGAAAAAGAATGTAGAACTTTCAAAAGAAATAAATAAAATAAACGATGTTAAGTTGCTGGAAAAGAAAAAATAAGCAAAAGCGTGAAAAGAAAATTGGCAAAGCTTCGGCAATATGAGCGTGGAAAAACCGAGGAACCCTTTTAGGTTTTAGAAGTAGCTATTTATATTGGTGCTGGCAACTGCTTTTCCTTTCCCAACGTCTTCAACGTGGCTAAATGCACGGCGTGGATATAGGACACAAACTCCTCAACGTCTCTTCAAGTCTTCTGAGGGCGTTACTTGCGCCAAAAAAGTAGTGGAACGGTGTGACGCTCGTCACACCATGTGTGACGTCCGTCACAAGGCTGCTTTACGTGACGCTCGTCACGTACCCTGTGACGTCCGTCACAGGCACAGCATTGGTGACTTGTGCGCTTTGGGCTGGGCTTTGGCATTTGGTTCCTTTTTTCTCCTTTTTGCACCTCCTTTTCTTCCATTTTCACTTGTTCTTCAAAATAGACTACCTGAGACAAATAGGAAGAAAATACCACGTAATATCTCATAAAATGCAGTAAACCAAAATAAATAGTCATAGAATTTAATGGAATTAAGTCCTAAAATATGATATAATTTCGTGTTATCAAACTCCCCCATACTTAGATCTTTGCTTGTCCTCAAGCAAAATTCAGTATAGAAATCGTTTTCAAAAATTTAGCCAGGCGAAGTTTCAAAACACACATCAATTCGTAATAGGTTGCAAATGGATTTTTGTTTAGAAGCAATTTGAGTTTAATCTTGACATCAACAACTACCGTTACAACTTAGATAACCCTACCTTATGCAAATCAGTTCAAGTAATGCCATTATAGCTATCCTAGTTCCTTTACTTTTATTTCACCCGCTTTCATTCTAGCGAAATCACATTAAGCCCTTTATCTCTTCGCGCACATAGTGGAGTAACCGGTTAGTGATTATGATCCGCTTTTAGCTAGAAGTTCTGGTACATAAGTCGGATAACTTCGTTATTCAGTCCATTGCAAATTGTGGGGGATCGAACCGTAGTCCGCCCTACCGAGTTCAGTACCAGATACCTACTGAACCAACTCATAATGGATCTTTCATATTGTGCTTTTGCATGATCTGCAACCTTTAGATTAAATGATCTGGTAAGGATCACCTAATTTAATCAGTACATTTCCTGATATATATATATATTTTTTATGTTACTTTGAGAATCATTCACTTATATTCATCGGCTCTCCACGTAGTTTGCTATTAAGATGGTGCTGACTTCTTGTATAAACTACTCGGGGTTACTCTAAAGCTAAAAGTTCGAGGAATCGGTATAATAGGTACTTATCCTGATCTAACATGTTGAGGTTCTCAGAGCGTTGTTATGGTAATGATTTTTTTTTTGTCTTGATTTCACTCAAGTTTTATAAAGTAAGCAACCTTTATACTTATTGGGTGTGTTAAATTTTTTTTTTTTTTTTTTTGTTTTTTTGTTATTTTTTTTTTTTTTAAAACAGATAATAAGAAAGGGAAATAACAATGAAAGGGAAAATAACATACTTGAAAAATGGAAATGAAAAAACAAGTTTTCCCCCCCATACTTAAATTAAACATTGTCCCCAATGTTTTAAGGAAATGGAATACAATATGGAAAGGAAAAAGAAACTACAACTAAGGTTGTCTTCCGCCTCTGGTTCTTGGACCTGGTGATCTCTGACGTAAGTCTAAGTTGTCGAACCTGCTGAACAACTTAGTAAACCGCTGGTCGGTTATGGCATTCCTAGCGTCCTGTTGCTGTTGCATTTGACGCATCATCTGCAGCATTTCGACATTCTGTGCCTGCATACCATCGATAGCATCCATAATGTCGTCGTTGGTTGCAGGCCTTCTTCGTCGACGACGTTGGGAGGATGGGCCAGTTGTATTGCCGGAAGGGTTGAGCGGGACTGACTGTTGTGTAGGCGGATGATCACCTTGTTCCATTTCTTCAAACTCATCTGTTTACGGGTTTGTTTGTGAAGGCTCGGTGGTTTCGGGAGCGTTTAGATCGTAGAGGTGGCGGTCGGGGTTTGTGACATCAGTGAGGGCAGTATTTGGTAGAACAACGCTTGGGACTGCCTGGTTGTTCACCATAAGATAATATCCTCCGCCTACTCTGTTCTTAATCAAGCGGCTGGATCGGCAGTAGCTGATATCCATAGATAGGGGAGGTAGGGATTCTAAAGTTTGGAGTTTATCCCCTAGGTTTAGGCCAAGTGCGATGGTGGTGATTAAGCCACCAATTATAAAAGGTTGCCTGCCTCTAGCACATAAGGTGCGGATGTGATGAAAGAGAAAGGAGGCGGCGTTTACCTGAGTATCTGGTTCGAAGACGCACTGGAGGAAAAATAGTTCCTTTGAGTTGACCTTGCTGTTGTTTGGCCTTCCAAAAACTGTGTTTTGCAAGATGCGGATAAAGTACCGGATAGTGGGGTTATGTATATGGGAGAGAAGAAGTTCTTCCCAGTTGTAGGTATCTATACCGGAAATTTTCTTAAAAAGGCCAAAAACGCCAACTGTGTTCCAGTTTGAGGTTGGAGGGATTCTGGCATGCAGCAGACCTTCTGTGGGAAATTGTAGCATGGTACTCAATTGGTTTTGGGTTAAGGAGTACTCGGTGTTGAACATCCGGAAGGTTGCCGTACCGGTTAGAAATTCGTCTTCACCGGCGGGAGTGGTGTAGTCGTATGAACTTAAGAATTCTAGGGTTAGGGATGGGTAGGTGGGTTGATTATGAGTGCAAAGGAAGGTTAAGTTGGCTTGACGGAGCATCCATTCGATACCTTGGAGTAGGCCTAATTGTTGTAAACAAGGTAAATCGGGGTACCTGGTGGAAACGACGCCTCGCTGTTGGAAACGCTCGAATTGCTCCCTCTGATAATTGTCATCTACGGATCGGAAGATGATATTTCCGAAATTCTGATTTCCCGCCATTGTGATGGATTTTGAAGGAGTGATTTGGAAAGAAAAAGAAATTTATTGGATAGGAGAGAATTGTTTGTGGTGAATGAAGGAAGGTTTGGTGGGTATTTATAGGAGAAGAATTTAGAAGGTGGAAAGAAAAAGTGGTTGAAAAGTAATTAAGTGTGGTTAAATGAAAAATGAATGGGGGAAGGTAAAAAGTTAAAGGTGTAACGTTCGTCTCCAACGGCTCCTTAACGTTCACTAGTCTGAGGAGTGTTACGCTCGTCACAGGGGTGTGACGCTCGTAACAGGCAATAGGCGTGCCGTCCGTTATGGATAGTGTGACGCTCGTCACACATTCCTTTTTGGAAAGGCCTCAGTAGCGCTTCACAGAATTACTTTGGTTGGTGAATTTATATATATATATATATATATTTTTTTTGAATAAATCAAGAATGAATACTAAACAGAAATTAAAAGAATAATTAAGAAAGAAATAGGGAAATGATAATAATAGAATAATAAAATAACAAATTAATTTGTGGGTTGTCTCCCACTAAGCGCTTTGTTTAAATGTCGCAAGCTCGACAAAGAAACTGTTAAATATAATCTATAGGTCCTGGGGACGTTTCGTCTAAGTGTAGGATTTGCGAATCCTCGTTGGTTTCCGCATAGTGATAGTGTTTCAGACGTTGCCCGTTTACGGTGAACGGTTCTGTAGATTGTCCTTTTATTTCTACCGCTCCACTGGGAAAGACTTTAGTGATATGAAAAGGCCCTGACCATCTGGATCGTAGTTTTCCCGGGAATAACTTTAGTCTAGAGTTAAATAAAAGTACTGCGTCGCCTTGCTTGAAGATTTTCCTTGATATACGCTTGTCATGCCATTGTTTTGTTCTTTCTTTATAGATTCTGGCATTTTCATAGGCGTCTCTTCTGAGTTCCTCTAATTCGTTTATGTCAAGGATTCTCTTTTCACCGGCGGCTTTATAATTCAAATTTAGGTTTCTAATAGCCCAATAGGCTTTGTGTTCTAATTCTACCGGGAGGTGACAGGATTTTCCATAAATGAGCTTAAATGGGGTCGTCCCTATGGGGGTTTTATAAGCAGTTCGGTATGCCCACAAAGCTTCTGGTAATTTCAATGACCAATCTTTCCTTGAAGTGGCTACCGTTTTTTCTAGTATTTGCTTGATTTCTCTGTTAGATACTTCCACTTGTCCACTGGTTTGAGGGTGGTAAGGTGTCGCTATCCTATGTCTCACTCCATATTTAAGTAGTAGTTTTTCGAGTACCTTGGATATAAAGTGCGATCCACCATCACTGACTACTATTCTTGGGATGCCAAATCTCGGAAATATTATATTCTTAAAGAGTCTAGTTACTACTCGGGTGTCGTTTGTTGGGGAAGCTACAACTTCAATCCATTTTGATACGTAGTCAACTGCCACGAGTATGTATTTGTTACCGAAAGAGGATGGAAAAGGTCCCATGAAGTCTATCCCCCTCACGTCAAAAATCTCTACTTCCAAAATACCTTTTTGCGGCATCTCGTCATGTCTAGATATGTTTCCCGTGCGTTGACATCTGTCACACTCCTTAATAGCCGCATGTACGTCCTTCCATATAGTTGGCCAATAAAAGCCAGCTTGTAGGATTTTAGAGCAGGTCTTGGATGTACTTGTGTGTCCACCATAAGGAGCGGAGTGGCAGTGTTGGATTATATTTTCTACCTCTTCTTCGGGTATACATCGACGGAAAATACCATCGGGGCCTCTTTTGAAAAGTAAGGGATCATCCCAGTAATAGTGTTTTATGTCGTAGAAGAATCGTTTCTTCTGCTGGTAAGATAAAGTAGGTGGAACTATTCCGGCAGCTAAATAATTGACTAGATCAGCGTACCATGGTATGACGGATATAGCTAAGGTGGTTTCTACTTGCATGTCGGAGTTGTTCTCTTCCAAAGTAGCTATAAGTTTGTCATACGAGAAATCATCATTAATTGATGTTCTTTCCGGTTCAAGGTTCTCAAGTCTAGAGAGGTGGTCTGCTACTACGTTTTCAGTTCCTTTCTTGTCCTTGATTTCTAAGTCGAATTCTTGTAGCAACAAGATCCATCTTAGGAGTCTAGGTTTAGCATCTTTTTTTGTTAGAAGGTACCTGATAGCAGCGTGATCAGTGTAGACTATTATTTTGGCTCCTACCAAGTAAGAACGAAATTTATCTAGCGCAAACACCACTGCTAGGAGTTCTTTCTCGGTAGTGGCGTAATTCATTTGCGCTTCATCCAGGGTTCTGCTAGCGTAATATATAACGTGAAGCTTTTTATCCTTTCTTTGTCCTAAAACAGCACCTACAGCATAATCACTGGCATCACACATTATTTCGAACGGTTCATTCCAGTCTGGTGTCTGCATAATGGGTGCGGAGATCAATGCTTGTTTAAGAGTTTGAAATGCTTTTAAACAGTTATCGTCGAATATGAATTCAGCATCTTTCATCAATAGTCCGGTTAGAGGTTTAGTTATCTTAGAGAAGTCTTTGATGAATCGTCGGTAAAAACCGGCGTGTCCTAAAAAGCTTCGTACTTCTCTCACGGTTCTTGGGGGTTGAAGATTTTCGATTACCTCTATTTTGGCTTTGTCTACTTCAATTCCTCTGTTCGAGATGATGTGTCCTAAAACAGTTTCTTCTTGTACCATAAAGTGGCACTTCTCCCAGTTAAGTACTAAGTTTACTTTCACACATCGCTCAAGAACTCTTTCTAGGTTTTCAAGGCATTCTTCGAAACTTTGTCCATATACGGAAAAGTCATCCATAAATACTTCCATGATGTTTTCGAGAAAGTCGGCGAATATTGCCATCATGCATCTTTGAAAAGTTGCAGGGGAATTACACAGACCAAACGGCATTCGTCTATAAGCGAAGGTACCAAAAGGGCATGTGAACGTTGTCTTTTCTTGGTCATCAGGGTGAATTGGTATTTGAAAGAAGCCTGAATAACCGTCTAAATAACAGAAATGTGAATGTTTTGCTAATCGTTCTAACATTTGGTCAATGAATGGTAAAGGGAAATGATCTTTTCGGGTTGCTTTGTTTAGTTTCCTATAATCAATGCACATTCTCCATCCCGATTCGATTCGTTTAGTTATAGTTTCCCCTTTTTCGTTTTCAATAACGGTTATGCCTCCTTTCTTTGGTACAACGTGTACAGGACTAACCCATTTGCTATCAGATATAGGATATATAATACCTGCTTCCAATAACTTGGTTATTTCCTTTTTTACTACCTCACTCAGGATCGGATTTAGTCTTCTCTGGTGTTCCCTAGAGGTTTTACAGTTTTCTTCTAACATGATGCGGTGCATACAAATAGAAGGGCTTATTCCTTTAAGATCGGTGATGTGGTATCCTAGTGCGGTGGGGTACTTCCTTAAGATATGTAAGAGTTTTTCTGTTTCGAGTCTTCCTAGATCTGCATTAACTATCACAGGTCGTTCAAGTTCTAAGTCTAGGAATTCATATCTCAGATTTTTGGGAAGTGTTTTCAAATCAGGGGTTGGTTTGTTAAGACATTGCGTAGGGTCCGGTGTTATTGCTAGACATTGGTTAGATTTGTCCTCTAAAAGATAGTCTGATGATTTGTCTTCTCCTAACTCTGCTTCTTTTATGCATTCATCGATGATATCCATGAAGTAACATGTATCTTCTATTGCAGGTGCTTTCAAGAATTGGGAAAGAATGAATTCAATTTTCTCTTCACCTACTTCGAAGGTGAGTCGTCCTCGTTTTACGTCTATGATTGCACCGGCAGTTGCTAAGAACGGTCTTCCTAGTATAATAGGTGTAGTATCATCTTCTCTAATGTCCATAATTGTGAAGTCAGTGGGAATGTAAAACTGACCTATGCGTACGGGAACGTTTTCAAGGATTCCTACAGGATATTTGATGGAACGATCTGCTAGTTGCACGGACATTTTGGTCGGTCTTAATTCTCCCATTTCCAGTTTCTTACATATGGATAAAGGCATAACGCTAATTCCGGCTCCTAAATCGCATAAAGCTTTGTCGATGACAAATTTTCCTATGTGACAGGGTATAGAGAAACTACCCGGATCTTTGAGTTTAGGGGGCATGTTTTGGATTATAGCGCTACATTCGGCAGGGAGTGTAACGGTTTCGCTATCCTCAAGTTTCCTCTTATTAGAAAGAATTTCTTTTAAGAATTTAGCATATGAGGGCATCTGCGTAATAGCTTCGGTGAACGGAATTGTAACGTTTAATTGTTTAAGGAGATCAACAAATTTTCTAAATTGGCCCGCATCTTTGGTTTTAACAAGCCTTTGAGGGTAAGGTATAGGTGGTTTGTAAGGTGGTGGAGGTACATAAGGTTCCTTCTTTTCTAGGGTTTCCTTATTACTCTCTTCCTTTTCCTTAGGTTCACTTTCCTCAGTTGATTTCTTAGGGTTTTGGTTTTCTATCCTTGGATCAGACGGTCCTTCCACTTCCGTTCCACTTCTTAATATAATTGCATGAGCTTGGCTTCTCGGATTAGGTTGGGGCTGTCCAGGGAATGTACCAGTTGGTGCAGCAGTAGGTGCTTGTTGTTGAGCTACTTGTGATATTTGTGTTTCCAACATTTTGTTATGGGTAGCCAAGGCATCTACTTTGCTTGCTAGTTGTTTAAGTTGTTCGCCAGTGTGTATGTTCTGGTTTAAGAAATCTTTATTGGTTTGTTGTTGGGAAGCTATAAAGTTTTCCATCATGATTTCCAAGTTGGATTTTCTAGGGGTATTATTGTTAGGCATGGATGGATTCGGTTTCTGATATCCCGGAGGTATAGATGGGGCTTGATTTGGAGACTGTCCAGGTGCGTATAAAGCATTATTACTCTTATATGAAAATTTTGGATGGTTCTTCCAATTTGGGTTATAGGTATTCGAATAGGGGCTTCCTTGAGCATAGTTTACTTGCTCTGCTTGGATTCCTGTCAAGAGTTGACAGTCCGTAGGAGTGTGGCCTTGGATTCCACAGACCTCGCAATTCTGAGTTATAGCAACCACGGCGGCTGGAGGTGATACATTTAAACTTTCAATTTTCTGGACCAAAGCATCCACTTTTGCATTGACGTGATCAAGGTTACTTATCTCGTACATGCCAGTTTTCGGTTGAGGTTTTTCCACCGTTGTTCGTTCGGTTCCCCACTGATAGTGGTTTTGGGCCATGCTCTCGATAAGCTGGTAAGCATCAGCATAAGGTTTGTTCATTAGTGCACCACCTGCAGCGGCGTCTATTGTTAACCTGGTGTTGTATAGGAGACCATTATAAAATGTGTGAATTACTAACCAGTCTTCCAAACCATGGTGTGGGCAAAGTCTCATCATGTCTTTGTATCTTTCCCATGCTTCGAAAAGGGACTCGTTGTCTTTCTGTTTAAATCCGTTTATCTGGGCTCTTAACATAGCTGTTTTGCTTGGCGGAAAATATCGGGCAAGAAAAACTTTCTTCAACTCGTTCCATGTGGTGACTGAGTTGGAAGGAAGAGATTGAAGCCATCTTCTAGCGCTATCTCTTAATGAGAAAGGAAAAAGACGAAGTCGAATTGCCTCTGAAGTGACACCATTAGCTTTAACAGTATCAGCGTATTGAACAAATACGGATAAATGAAGGTTTGGATCTTCGGTAAGATTTCCAGAGAATTGGTTCTGTTGCACAGCCTGCAACAGCGAAGGTTTGAGTTCGAAGTTGTTTGCTTCGATTGCGGGCGGAGCAATACTTGAATGCGGTTCATCTTGCGATGGAGCGGCGTAATCTCTAAGAGCACGAGCTGGTTCTGCCATCTCGGGTATCGAAGGAAAAAGGTTTTTGATATCAGGAAGTTCGATAGGAGGGAGATTGTTTTCAGCACGATATTCCCGAATTCGTCGTAAGACTCAGAGATATAGTTCGATATCGTTGATTCGTAAATAGAGCGGTTCGCCTTGTGAGCGAGTGCGTGGCATACAAATCAACGAAAGAAAGAATAGAAGAAAAAGAAACCTTAGTCTCTACAGCGTAACGGAAGAGTTACGATATCGATTGAATAAAAGTCCCCGGCAACGGCGCCAAAAACTTGATCGCTCGACTGTGTGAGTCGAGAATGGGATACAAACTGCAAGTGCACAGTTCTATCGCGTAGTTTTAAAAGATATCGATCCCACAGGGGCTTATGAATCGATATACCGTTATCTAAGGTTACTACGTAAATCTAAGGTGAAAATGTTTGATTGTTTGGGTAAAAACTAAGAGCTAAACTAAGATCTAGATTAAATATTAATAAAACGGATATCGGTATGTAGTTCGTCAAAACTAGGGAATCAAGTCTTTGTCGGTTTCTTGGTTTTTAAAATAAATCGTTTCAGTTAACTTTATTGGTTAAAGGTTTTATCTCAAACTCTCGCTCTGTTGAATAAACCATGATTTTATATTAATGTAGCTGTCACTTATAATTAAGTCAAAAACCATATTTTGAAAACAATAAAGTTGCAGAAACTCTTTTTAAGAAAACAATGACCGTTTTAAACACCCTTATCTCAAACTCTCGCTCTGTTGACTTAGGTTATATAATTAAATCCAAATGCTTAACTCTCGTCCTCACATTCAATCTTTAAAAATACTTTTTGGAAAAGGTCAGAATTTAATTAACTCTAAAACTTGCTCTCGCCCTGATCTAGAATTAATGCCTAACTTACACTGTCCAGTTAAAACCTCAAACTCTCGCTCTATTGATTTTAACTTCTTTATGTCCTTTACTTTTGTAAAAAATCTTGTTATTAAACCTGTAAGTTGAGACCGTAAAAAGATTGATTTTAATTTTAAGTTTAAATAGACCGACTCAGTCTTGACCCCTTATTCTGCTTACTTTACATACCGATATCTAGGCGAATTAGCCAGACATGCTAAATAAACAAGAATACATATCATGCATAAACAGACTCATTCCAGGCAGATAATATAAATAAATAATAAAACAAAACATTAACTAATGATTAAAGAACCTGAATGCGTAATACAATAGTCTTGAACACTCCACCACAAGCCGGTAGGATTTGTTCTTGGATTCTTCAATTAAGCAATAAATTAAGCCAAGGAAATAAAACTAGGATCTAACGTAAGGTTAGATCCGATAAAAAGTTACACAATAGTTTCCGGTGTAGAAACTATTATGCGAAAAATATCTAAATGCTAAAAAAAAAGGGAAAGGTAAATTGCAAGGGAAAAAGAATGTAGAACTTGCAAAAGAAATAAATAAAATAAACGATGTTAAGTTGCTGGAAAAGAAAAAATAAGCAAAAGCGTGAAAAGAAAATTGGCAAAGCTTCGGCAATATGAGCGTGGAAAAACCGAGGAACCCTTTTAGGTTTTAGAAGTAGCTATTTATATTGGTGCTGGCAACTGCTTTTCCTTTCCCAACGTCTTCAACGTGGCTAAATGCACGGCGTGGATATAGGACACAAACTCCTCAACGTCTCTTCAAGTCTTCTGAGGGCGTTACTTGCGCCAAAAAAGTAGTGGAACGGTGTGACGCTCGTCACACCATGTGTGACGTCCGTCACAAGGCTGCTTTACGTGACGCTCGTCACGTACCCTGTGACGTCCGTCACAGGCACAACATTGGTGACTTGTGCGCTTTGGACTGGGCTTTGGCATTTGGTTCCTTTTTTCTCCTTTTTGCACCTCCTTTTCTTCCATTTTCACTTGTTCTTCAAAATAGACTACCTGAGACAAATAGGAAGAAAATACCACGTAATATCTCATAAAATGCAGTAAACCGAAATAAATAGTCATAGAATTTAATGGAATTAAGTCCTAAAATATGATATAATTTCGTGTTATCATGCGTGGTATACACCACGTTCCACTTCCATCTTTATTGAAAAAGTCTTGACTATGAATTAAGTTTTTTTGATTTTTTTTTATTATGAAAAATGGCTTGACATTGGATCAAGCATTTGATGAAGTTTGGAAGAACTGGAATGGAATAGGATGGAAAAAGAAATGAATTGATTTGTTTATTGAGAAAATACTCGACGTTGGATCGAGTCATATTTTTTTTTGTACTTTTTGAAATTGTTGATTTTATTCTTGTGTTAGTAGCTAGCTAAACAACCAAAGAAATAAAATAGTACAGGATTATTACGCATCGGGGAGTGGGGTACATTTTGCCAAATGGGGATTCAAAGTATTAGAATAATTAAACCGGGCCCAAATAATAAATAATGCAATGTATGAGTGTAAATGCAAAGGAACCATCTCATTGTAAGAAGGCCCAAGAGTAAGCCATGTGAAGAAAATAAATAAAACAACAAGTTATATTTACAACACACTTAAAAATTAAATCGAAAAAAAGATAAAATCGGGATTTGCACGGATGGAAATTGAGGGACACATAAAACCTAAATAATGTGCTCAAAGTCGGTTTGCGCATGTTGACAATAATTGAAATGTCATATGCGATTAATCGAAACGCGGCGAAATACTATCAATATATCGATAAAAATAATCATGGATGAACAACATGGAAATCGTTGAATCCATAAATTAAAATCGATGTTTAACATTAAAATCAACAAGTGTTTTAAAAAAGGAGAAAAAATAAAAATAAAAGGTTCAAAATAATAAAAAGTGGCAATAATAATAAAAAATAGAAAATATGTTAAAATGAAAAATGTTGCAAACCAAGGATCGAACCCAGAACCTAAGGTTTACAAAAGCACCTCTTTACCAACTCAACCAGGTAGACATCCTTGTCATAAGATCTCGTGCGCTAACAGATAACATAAAGAAAAACGGACCAAGCCCTTTTAAATAAAACAAAGTTGAAAACAGTAGCAGAACTCAACAAGTTCATCTTAACGCACAGAAGTACAGTTTCTTTCCATTTTCAATATCAAAGATTTAACAGCAAGATATTATCACAAACAAACAGTATTGCTAGATGAAATCGAATTTGAACAACAATCATGGTTCCCTCAGAAGGAAGCAAAGCAGAATCGAAACATAGAAATAAAGTTCGGAAAGGAAGCTAACCGGTTGCGGCGAACTCGACCGACGAATGTGAGTAAGCGTTGCCTTTCAATTCTCTCCTTTTCTTTTCTGAATGGTAGCCACCAATCCTCTTCAAAATTAGGGTTTTTCAGCTCTCTTTGTTTTGCAGAATTCGCCTCCAAGTTTTTCTGTGAACAGTGGCCGCTCAATTCTCTCTCCCTTACTGATTCTCTTCCTCTCTATTTATCTCTTGCAGATAGGGTTTCAATTGGTGCCCTTGGTATTCCAGAAGAGTAACTCTGCAAAGCACTTTGGATGTTCAGAAATTGGATTGACCTCTTCGATGCTATGTTCGAAAATGGTAACCTGAACCTAGCTTTCTCCAATTGTTTTGCCTGGATGCCAAATTGGGAATTCTTTGAAATTTTACTGCTTGGTAATTATTTTGTGTTTTTTCCCTTTTTACCGCAGTGAAGATTCTCTTGTAACCTTGAGGTTGTGGATGCTGCATTTGAGGATGAGGATGAGCATGAGGCTCGACATACGCCTGCTGGTATTGATTCTGGTCCAGGGTATTTGCTTGCTTATCATCTAGATGTGGTCCTGAGACCTGTATGCATTCATTCAATGCATCCAACATGCTTGCATAAATTTCTACCTCCGGCTCCTTGTGTAAAGCTTCCACCAAATTTGGAATTATATAATCAGACAATTGTTTTAAGTAAGCTGTGTCACGGCCTTGTGACTGCCCCTTCTCTATAGCCAATTTTACTGAAGACCACAGTACTGGCATAGCTGAAACAGCTGCTTTCCTAACTTCTTCGTGGAAATAAAATTTAAGAAGAGGAACCAATGTGGAAGCGACCTGGTCAATCCAAGGAAAAAAACCTTCCTTCAACTCATCAGCACAGCAACATAACATGTTACATGCTGTCGCCTTCTCCTCCAGGACACTAGTCTTAATGCCTATCCCTTTTGTCCCCGAGAGTGATGGTTTCAATGTTGTCATCCTCTTCATCAAATTCAACATCAGAATCTGTTGATGTAATTGTCTGTACCGATAAGGTAGAATTGGCTCAGCACCTTTTATCATTATCACTAAAAGTATCACGTTTTGAAAATTTGCTTGAGAATTGAAATAGCAACAGTCTTAAAGATGATTGACACCTTTTTCCTTTTTTAGGTTCTCTGTTGTGTCGTACTACCTGGCTGTTGCAATGCTTGAAATGTGGCATCTCGTTGCTAAATGAATCATCAGTTGTACAACGCTCAATTGCTGTAAATTGTTGGCAATGTTGCAGGATCGGTGCCGACTACAACGCTCAATTGCGTACAAGTTTGAGGCAGCTCACGTCATAACGAATGGTAAGCTTCCGAAAGCAGTTTCGGTTGAGGTTCAATGGTTTGTTATGGACGTTTGGGTTCAATTGTGTACTGGTCTTGTTTGGACTTGAGAGGCAGTGATATCCCATATTCACCTGTTATGTATGCATATTTGATTGTGGAGATTGGTGGAGCTAAATTATTTATCAACAATTCAAAAGCTACCGAAGAGGTGGATTCCCACTTGAAGAAAGCAAACGTAGAGATCATGTCATACAATTCAGTTATATCAGAAATTGGAAATTTGGCAGCCCGCGGTGTCGCTCTTTGGTCGGATACTTCCTCTGTTAATCCTGCTATCGTAAATGCCTATGAACCTGCCTGCGACAGATATTATCAGAACTAGAAAAGTAAGCACAAAACTAGGAGCAAAGGTTTTGATAAATCAAATGAGAACTTGGGTGTCCCCTTTATTGTCTAGAAATTATCCCCTGTTTCTCTAGCAAAGGCCATAAAAAATGAAGTGGAGCTGAAAGGACTAAAATTGAAACATCGCAAGAACCAAACCCTTCTCAACAGTCAGGCAAAGCACTGGCAGCAAACTAACTTCCTGCATGAAAAGTCGCGGCAGAATTCTTCAAGAACTAAGCCATGAACCATTCAACCCTCAACCTCCTTCAAAATTGTGACAGAGCTAAAATTGAAACATTCCAACTCTAACAAATTCATGAAAACATGAACAAGCTAATGCACCAAAGTTCCAAAACGCAGCCGATACGAACTTCCAAAATACAGCAAGCAACCATGACACAAACGCTACTACCGCCGCTGCAAGCCAAAGCTGCTATCATTGGAGATAATGTCATTGTAGGTCACACTGTTGTGTTACAAGGATGTATTGTTGAGGATGAGGCATTCATTGGAATGGGCGTGACCTTACTTGATGGTGTGTATGTTGAGAAACATGTCATGGTTGTTGCTGGAGCTCTTGTCAAGCAGCATACCAGGATCCCCTGTGGAGAGGTTGAGGAGGTAATCCAGCAAGGTTCCTGAGGAAGCTTACAGAAGATAAAATGGCATTCTTCTCATAATCAGCCTTAAATTATTCCAATTTGGCTCAGGCTCATGCTGCTGAAAATGCAAAACCACTGGATGAGATTGAAACTGTGAAAGTTCTTGGCAAGAAGGTTGTTCGTCCTGGAGATGGTTCAGTACTCGGCGCTGTTCAAGACACACCTCCAGAGATTAACCTCCCTAAATAATGTTGTGGAAAGCCTGTTGCAGCTGATGTTGGGGGAAAGTTTTATGGAAATATGCCGCTCATTTGATCAAACATTCAAAGACCATTTTGATGGCGTGCGACCCGGTGGTGATAAAATTTATACTGTCTTTGACAATCAGCTCCCAGCTCATATTATAGCTCCAGAACAAGGATATTATTGTCTCATTGAATCCATTGTTGATGTGAATCATTCCCTACTAGAGGACCTAGTTCACAAAGTTGTTAGTGAGACTCGGGACTTGAAGCAATAGCCTGGTTTACGAGTTGAGTTTGGGGCTGCAGCTATCGATTAACTGGACAAAATGGAATAAGAGCATGCTCTTTTTGTGTACCATCAGATGTGGCTTGCTGGAATGCAATTGGGCGCACACACTTTCGCTACCCTTGTCAAGGCTTGCTCTCTTTTAACGACACTAGAACAAGGGAGGCAAATCTATGTAAATGTTATGAAGTTGAATTGTGCTTGTGATCCTTTTATGATGGCCTCACTAGAATTTAACAACCTATCAACTAACATTTTTGACATTCACTAACTAACACTAACAAATTTAGTTTAACAGAATATAACAGAGTCATGCTTTTAACTGTTGTTCATATAGCCTCATGGAAAAGAGGGTAATCTGTGATCGCTGTTGCGGATATAGCATCCATTACACACCACATATTGGAGTTGCTATCCTCTTTCACCTGTTTGGTTGTTATTAGGTTACACAATTTCTCATTGCATGCTCATCAACGGTGATTGTCGGACCTGTCGCCTCTTATTATTGGGGACATGGTGAAGCATCACCAGAAATTCCTTTTATTTCTGTCTTTTCCTCCATGAAGAGGCTTATACGATACAGTCTCGGTTCTCTGGCTCTTGGCTCTTTGAATGTATCATTTGTAGAATCAATCCGCTTCCTGCTCGAATCTATTCGCCGCAAACTGAAAGTCTCCAGTCATGCACCTGACAACTGGTTTCTTTTTGCAGGTTTGGACTCTAACATCACCCTCTGTGCAAGTTACAAGTGAAGGATCAACGGCTGCAAGCAACGCTGTTGGGTCATGAAGGTAAACTCCATTGGTGTTGTATGCGTCACAATGGTAAGAGAAATACACCTCTAAGATTCCGGTCAGGTATTGAGCAAATTTTCCTTTTGAACTTGCTAACTTTTCTCGATCAGAACCTGACAATACGACTTGGTGAGTAACATTTATTCCAACTGCCAATACATCTGCACCACTTGTGAATACAACATCAGCAGCATCTGGATCACCAAATATATTTGCTTCAGCAGCTGGATTCACATTGCCGTTTACTGCAAAAGATCCACCAAGCAGAACAATTTTCCCGATGTTCTTAGCGAATTCCGGGTCCATCTGTATAGCCAAAGCAATATTTGTAAGAGGGCCCAACGCCACCACAGTGACTTTTCCAGGGTCAGCTTTCGCAAGAATTCAGTAGCTGATTCTTCAATGGGTTTCCCATTTGGTGGAGGAAAGTTTTGGTTGCCAAGTCCATCTGCACCATGAACGAAATCTATAATGCGAAGTTTCGTCCCTTTAGTTAATGTGACATGGGATCCTTCAGCAACTGGTATATCAATTCTTCCAGCAACTTCCAAAAGATGCAAGGCATTTCTGGTAGCAAGAGTAGTGTAAACGTTTCCATAGATAGTTGTAAACGTTTCCAAGGAATATAGCCATAGCATCATCAATTCCAGGGTCGGTGTCAATTATGATCTTCTTTGTAAATGGATATTCAATGGACAATTATGGGTGAATTTAAGGTTTAATGGATTTGGGTTGACTTTGGTCAAAGTTGACCAAAAAGTCAACTATTGACCAAAGTCAACAGTTGGTCAAAATGTCAAAATTTGTATTTTCTTGTATTTTCTTGTATGGACTCACATGTAATGGTCTACAATGACATGAAATAAATTGAAACGGATTAACAAAATGGTTTGAAGTTGGTTTTCACAATTGGTTTAGTCATGACTTGAATGTTTGACTTTTGAAAAGAAAATAACTTGACTGATAATGTGTATGAACAAAACCATGAAATAAGACCATAAGGTTATAGTATCCATGAACCAATAACATGACTGGCAAGTGGTTAGAAACACAAGAAACTTGGTTGTTCAGATGACCCAGACCATAGAGGTATCCACAATCACAACACCATGACTTTGGATCAAAACCAAACCTCATAAAAAATTCAGGAGCAAAATCGGGGTATGACAGTTACCAATATAAAGGTAACGACCAACAACAAAAGGGTGAGATACTCAAATCATATAATCAAGATAATGATAAGCAATATATAAGTAAATTCGGAAAGTTAGAAATATTGTAACCACATCGCACAATCCTTCACTTGAATGCTTATGTATTTAATCATAAACAAAGTCAATAATCATCCACAACACCAATGTTACATCATAGCATCTCATCACTTTAACATTTCATCAATCCATCATAAAACATTACGATTCATCGCATCATCGTAAAATATCACCGCACATCATAAACCGTCACATAACAACAATTATCGCAAAATGCGGAAATAAACATAACCAACATATGTGACTCAACTATGCAAATGCTATGCGGTACCGACTCGTCGCTTTGCCATCAAGGCCAAGGCTTTATGCCCACTTCGCTTTTGCCAAAAGGCCACGTCGCTTATGCAAATGTATGTGACTCCATGATAAATGATACACATACACCAAAATCATCATCGCATCAACATAACTCATCACAATGGCCGAAGCCCACGTCGCTATTGCCATTTAGGCCACGTCGCCATTCACATGCATAAAAGCATTCACACCACATCATCTTCACCAACATTCATACATATGTTTATATATAAAACAAATGAGAATATTCATCACAATCAATTGTATCATCATACAATCTCTTAGGTAATTCAACCTCATGCTATGTTTATTTACATCGCACACCTACACACTATAGTTAAATGGTATTCCTCATTAATCAAATAGGCTTCCTACTATATCAATTATTAACCACTTTTCCAAAATAATCACTTATTAAAATAAGCCCTTATAATGGCATATAAACATCAACAACATGTAGAAAATTTCATAAGCTTCGCAACGCTTCGAACGGGGACCAAAACGGAGTTACGGTTCAAAAGTTATGACTTTTTGAAGTTTACAAAAGAGTTCTGTTTTCAACTCAGTTGGCGCCGCGAACTGTTTTTCGCGCCGCGAATTTAGCAGGAAACATAGAAAATGCGTTTTTGACCGTTAAATACCTTCCGAACCTCCGATTTCGATTCCGTAAAAAGTCTCATTCTCAGAATTCAACGAACTACAATATTTTCAATATTACAAAGCCATTCTAACCACAATTTAACTTTTATTTCATCATTCTAAACATCATTCAATTAATTTCCAACACTTCCTAAATTCACAATTTGTGAAATTACTCATACTTTGATTCATCAACACAATAGCATATTTTTCACAACATACATCAACCCCAAACCATCAACAACAACACAACACACAATGTTATTTATCATTCTTCTAAACCTAACCCTAACATTTTGCAAAGAATTGATACATGTTCAATAATCACAAACAATCAACACTACATCAAGAACACAAATAACATTTTCAAAGCAAGGAATCCAATCACAACATCAAAACCCAACAATATCCTCTAACAACCATTACCCACATAAAACCCATCATTTTCATAATTATAGGAAATGATAACTCACACCCTTACCTTAGAGATGATGATTGAGTTACTCTATAGTGTTCTAGCAAGCTTGGGTTGATCAAGATGATGCTCTTCTTCTCCAATTTCCTCTTCCTCCTCCAAACCCTAACTTTTCTCTCTTTTCTTCTCTTTTCTCCTCCTTCTCTCTACTTCTTTCTATTTCTCTTCTTTCTATTTCTATTCTATTTCTATTCTTTGTTTTAATTAAATAAAAACTAACTAATGGGCTTAATTGTTACACCTCCCTTAATTACTATATACACCACTAGGCCCAATAGCTATTATACCACAATTCTCAGAATTAAACTCTAATAATATATTAACACACAATAAAATATTTTACCGAAATAATTATAAATCAAACATTATAAAAATAATAATAATAACACTTAATAAAAATCGGGGCATTACAAGGTTGCCCTCCGGTTAAGCAGAAGCTCAGAAGAACAAGACCAGAGATGGCTGTCAAGATAAAGGAAGAAGTGCAAAAATAGTTGGATGCAGGTTTCTAGCAGTCACAAATTATCCGCCATGGGTTGCAAATATCGTTCCGGTACCTAAGAAGGATGGAAAGGTAGGGATGTGTGCTGACTACCGGGACCTGAACAGGGCTAGTCCTAAAGATGATTTCCCCTTACCTCACATCGACGTTTTGGTGGATAACACAGCTCAGTTCTCGCTATTCTCCTTCATGGATGGCTTTTCTGGCTATAATCAAATTAAGATGGCACCAGAAGACATGGAGAAGACAACATTCATAACCCCATGGGGCACCTTCTGCTACAAGGTGATGCCGTTTGGTCTGAAAAATGTCGGAGCAACATATCAGGGAGCGATTGTGACTCTGTTCCATGATATGATTCATCATGAAATCGAGGTTTATGTTGATGATATGATTGCTAAATCTCAGACAGAAGAAGAACATTTGGTGAATTTGCAGAAACTGTTTGAGCGTTTGAGGAAATTCAAGCTGAGGCTTAATCCGAACAAGTGTACTTTTGGGGTGAGATCTGGAAAACTACTCGGTTTTGTTGTTAGCGGAAAAGGGATTGAGGTGGATCCGGCTAAAGTGAAGGCGATACAGGAAATGCCTGAGCCAAGAAGAGAGAAACAAGTCTGTGGTTTCTTAGGGAGGTTGAACTACATTGCAAGGTTCATCTCTCACCTAACAGCCACGTGTGAGCCAATATTCAAATTGTTGAGAAAAGATCAGGCTATCAGGTGGAATGATGATTGTCAAAGGGCGTTCGAGAAGATAAAAGAGTATTTGCAGAATCCTCCTATCCTTGTGCCTCCGGTCCCAGGGAGACCGCTGATTATGTATTTGACAGTACTAGACAATTCCATGGGTTGTGTTCTCAGTCAACACGACGAGACACGTAGGAAAGAGCATGCCATCTACTACCTGAGTAAGAAATTCACAGATTGCGAGTCGAGATACTCAATGCTTGAAAAAACATGTTGTGCACTTGCATGGGCTGCTAAGCGATTGAGACAATACATGTTGTCTCACACAACCTTACTGATCTCCAAAATGGATACAGTCAAGTATATATTTGAGAAGCCAGCTCTCACCGGAAGAGTTGCTCGTTGGAAAATGGTACAAGACAGAGTACGACATCTAGTATACTTCCCAGAAAGCCATCAAGGGGAGTATTCTGTAAGACTGTCTTGCTCAACATCCAGTTGAAGATTATGAGCCGATGAAGTTTGATTTTCCAGATGAAGACATCATGTTCCTCAAGATGAAAGACTGTGAAGAGCCAGTTGTTGAAGAGGGACCTGATTCAGACGAAAAGTGGACTTTAATGTTTGATGGGGCCGTTGTCGCATTACGCGAAAAACCGGCGGGAAAACAAGAACAACAGATCCGCCACCGTGCGTTATTTATCCCAAAAGAGGGAAAGGAAACGCTCAGAGTAAACCTGGAAAAAGCATGGTCTTGCGACCAAAGAGAATGGGATCGGGAGTCGGTTATGCGAAGGGAAGGTATTAGCACCCCTACGCATCCGTCGTACTCGACGAGATCCACGCACAATAGGAAGGGAAATGGTTGCTAAAACACTGCTCAAATAAACATCTATACAGGCTGAAAGAGACACAAGAAAACAAACAAGACTGACTCGGCAGGATATCGCATCCTGGGCCTACTTAGTCTATCAAGCATAGACATCAGAGTCAAAGTAGTTCGACCTGGGGAAAACACATGCTCGCTAGGATGTTGCATCCTATGCATACGTATCTTCTTGGACGAAGAAGAATCAGAGCATTCGTAGCTCGGCTCACGCGCACAAACAAAACCACACGAACAAGGGCAAACATGGAACCCGAATGCCAAACGCTGGACTTACATCGGCTTCCGAACCAAAACGCACCCACACTGGAAACCAGATGCCACTTGATGGACTTATACCAGACTCCAAGCACACAACAAGAAGAATGGTCTCGATTGCAACTAGGGCAAGAGAAGGGGAAGGTCTCAATCCCAACGAGAGCGAGAGAAAAGAATTAGTGTTAGTCGTTAGTCAAACTCGACAAGACATCGCATCTCGTGCCTACGTATCTCATCTGGATATGAGAATCAGAGTTGCCGTAGTTCGGCTAAACTATTCTTGTTGGTTTGTATTTTTAAGTGGATAACGTCACTGCGCAATCTACCGGATGCTCGACCTTTGGAGACTTACTCACCTGTAGTAGAAGGAGTTGACGTATCCTTAAGAGGGGATAATGTTTGTTTGTGTTTTAGGAAAGCTCAAGCAAGAAAGGAAGTCCTATCCGAAGGAACCGTGCTACCTTAATTGACATGCAAACGAGATTATGCGGAGTCTAGCAAACCTAAGGGATACAATCACACCACACAAGCACATACAGCATGAAATAAACACACCAACAAGGGGCTTAAACATCAAGGCTAGGCTTTAGTCGAGGGGTCATGTCAACCTCGACAAACAAGCCTCTGTATCAAGGTAAGGTTAGCTCTTAACCTTGACATTGAGAGTCAAGGTGAAGCCAGATGAAAGGTGAGTGAAGATGAGACTTCACAGCTCTTATCCCTGGTCAGGGAGAGCTTTAGACAATGAAGTGTGGGTCCAGAAAGTGGGAACCCTTCTACACTTAAGACTCTGACACAACTGTACAATGTACAAGATCTTGGGTTATTATCCTCAATGCATCAACACAGTGGTGTGAGCAGAGGGACGACTCAACAGAATAGCGGGAGATAGATTGCATATCTCTTATATCCGCCAATTGCCTCATAGAGGTCTTTACCTGCTTGGGGACAAAAGTAAACAAGCACAAACATCGCCTCTTAAGGAGGACTTCAGACAGGTGCCTGGCCAAGTAACGGGCCAAGTCTTCCAGACTACATGGAGACAAGAATGTTATACCTCAGTGCAAATTGCTTATCAAGCAAAGCAAAGCAATATTAGCAACTAATGTACCTGAAATCAATCAAATACAATCAGTATACCAATCACAGAACTAAACAGCAAATGGTTCACAATTAACTATACACAGACAAACACAAGCCAATGCACCAAGGTGCAAGCCACTAAGGCTCAAACTCAAGTATCAAACCCTGCAAAACGGACGACTGAGAAAAACTCAACGTTTACCGAAACCAACGGAGAGGTAAATCCGCATGGGGAAAGGTACAACTAGACGTCATCGGACGACTTGGAAAAACTCGACGTTTATCGACACCAACGGAGAGGAGGAAACTCTGAGGGGAACCATATGGTATTACCAAATGATCTGCGGGGAATAAGCAACTAGACGTCATCGGACGACTAGGAAAAACTCGACGTTTATCGACACCAACGGAGAGGAGATTCAACTGGGGACGACCCTGTGGGGAAAGATATCAACTATACGCCAACGGACGCATAGGAAAAACTCGACGTTTATCGACACCAACGGAGAGGAGTATAGCTACTTCACTAGGGGAGGAGGACGACGTTACGAACATCGAAAGATGATGTTTACAGACATCAAAGAAAACCAGACACTTACGCATGACTGGGAAAGCACCGAAAAATGGTGTTTACCGACACCAAAGAAGACCAGACACTACGCATGACTGGGAAAGCACCGAAAGATGGTATTTACCGACACCAAGGAAATAACACACGCGGGTGCTGACAGGATACTGACATCTACATGTCTGGGCAAAGCTACACACTTGCAGGGGATCTCACTGGGGATCAAGGTCACGACAGCGAGCACACAGGAAGGAACACCAAGGATACCAGGTTGTAGGTATGAAAAAGGTGATCGACCAAAGCGTGAATTGGTTTGCTTTCCAAAACACTCAACATCCTGAAGAGGGCTAGAAAAGCAGTCTTGTTAGAGGATGGACATTCGATTCCACAAGGAATACGAACCTTACTCGACTGGGGAGGACGACTTCGACCCAAGAGCGCATGAGACATATTATCTATAGCCGTCAAAACGTAGATAATACACTCGCATGGAAGATTATCCATAACCGGGTTGTAGGTTGTTAAATGGATAAGCGACCGACATCATCCTGAAGAGAGCGAACGCAAACTTGTTAAAGGATGGACATCCGATTCCACGAGGAATACGAATCTTACTCTGATGGTGAAAACATTCAAAAGACTGACCAAAGAGCGCATGAGATATATTATCTATAGCCGTCAAAACGTAGATAATACACTCGCATGAAAGATTATCCATAACCGGGTTGTAGGTTGTTAAATGGATAAACGACCGAACAGAAAGGCATCGGGGTACCAGAAATAGGTATGCAAAGATGACCAATCAAAAGGGTAAACTACAAACACTACCAGCAAATGGTGAATGAAAGAGAACCCACCCAGGATAGAATTGCTTACTCGGAGCAAGTATCCAAAAGGAAGGGGAAGACCCACTGGGGAAAATACCGCTTGATCAAGGCAAGTATCCAGAGGGGACAAGACTATCAATACCGCAAACTGGGTACTGATAACTGCAAAGAGGGGATTACATCTACCGGTTAGTAGGTAGAAAACCACAAAGATAGGACTTAAAACTACCGGTTTGTAGGTAGAGGCCAACAAACAGTCTACTGAGAGACAGAGTGAGAAAAAGGATTTACAACTACCAGATAGTAGGTAGAAGACCGCAAAATCCGCCGACAACCAGAATGAACCACAAAGGTTGCCTCTGCTAGGGGATGAAGGTGGGATTTTACAACTACCAGCTTGTAGGTAGAGGCCACAAATTCCGCCGAGGAAAAGATGAATGAGTGCCGGTTAGTGAGCAACTATTCATTTATGCCCCAGGGAAGTACAAGGAACAGCCACAAGAAAGCCAGTTTAGGATCGATCCAAAAAGGCAGACTGAATCAAGACTCATCCTAATGAGGAAATAACTCAATAGGGAAAACCCATCCCATTAGGTGTGTAGGGAGGGAACGGAAACAACCGTCATCCACGAGGATATAACTCAGTGGGGAGCGCAGAAGGAAATGACAGACACTTTCTGCTTAAGGGGTCGACTCTACATGGAGAGATTAGACACACCCACATCTGCTAGGAGACCACTGGGTAGAACCAGGTTTTTCTTTCACCGACGGATGAGGAAATAAACCTCTCTGGGGGGTATCAATCCTGAATGCTGCCAGGAGCAACTGTAGCAAACGTGCCATACAGATGTTGAACGAGAATCCGCCTCTGCCGGGGATACGGTCTGATGGGTTTCGAACACATGAATGCATATGTTTGAATTTTTCTATGGCGTAATGCTCCATATTGAATGGAAATGCTACGCAATTTGAGGATGCAATGACCACTATATGCAAAATGAAAAATGATGAACACTCCCTGGGGAGCCCAAAGATCAGATACTCCAACTCTGTGGGGAGACTCTGCTTGAAGAAAACTCTGCGGGGAGAGTACCGACTTCTCACTCATGCTGGAGAACGGAGATACCAAGAATCAACCAGATCTCTGGTGAGGATAAATAGGCATTGATAAAGTTCATCATGCCAGCAACTCTGTTGAGGATTTATCCGAGAAAATGACGGAGTACTGGGATGTCAATCCTCCAAATACTGAATCTTCACAGAAAAGCACCCATGCCGGGGAGAAGAGAAGACTGCTCTGTTGGAGAGACGAAAGCTAAAGTCTTCAGTAAACACTCTACTAGGGGAACTGCCCCCACAAAAGTATTTGAACAGCAACCTTGCTGGGGATGCCCCACGATAGGGCTCAAACAACACTCTATTGGGGATGCCCCACCATAGAGCTAACAGGGACCTGGAGGACGAATGCCGCACTGCCGGGGACATGAAGATGAACAACTTCAACCAACACTGCACTGGGAAACCTCGCTGAGGAGAAACCATAAGAGGTTCTACAGGAAAAACACAGTTATGCTCGAGATACGAACAAATGTCTTACCTGTTGGTAATCATACCACCCTTGGGAGAGCACTGCGGATCTCCTAAGTATCCTTCCATCATTGTGAATGTTCACTTTGTTTAAGAACAACTTCTGAAAAATTTGTTTATTTTGAAAACAATGATACTTTATCAATTAAAACATGCAAAACGTTTGTTGAGTTGAAACAAAGAAGAGTGCAAATAATTGGATAAAAGCTCAAATTGATGTGATGGAATGGTAGTCTGCAAAGGGCAGGACTCCATAGATCTGTACAAGTCTGAAATCGGTGATATATATTGGAGAGGGCTACATTGAACATAATGACCTTTCCTCTACCATTCCGAATTTTCGATGTATTCGGAGCTTCAGTCGATGACGAATCGAGAATCCCTGACGGATGACGGATATAGAGCACAGTCTTGTCAGGATGCAGTTACTTGCCAAATCCCTAATTTTTGCCTAGATTGCCCCAGTGTGAGGTGCTCAATCTAGCGGGATGCAGACTCTTTTTTCAATGTCTCTAACTTTTGCCTGGATCGCCCTTTCGGGTTTTCAATCCACCGAGACGCTCCTTTTTGCCTAAGTCGCCCCTTGGGGTGTTCGACTTAGCGAGCTGTTTTGCTTTTTTATTTTTTATTTTAGGCGAAGTATTTCTTGACTGCATCGGAATTCACAGGACGAGTGAACTTCTTCATCCATTGTTGTAAGTGTCAAAGCACCGCCTGAAAAGGCTCTCTTGACAACATATGGACATTCATAGCTTAGGGTTCACTTGCCCCTGGAATCGAGCGCGAGAGACAAGACTTTCTTGCACAAGGTCACCTTCTCGGAACACACGAGGCTTGACCTTCTTGTCGAATTCTTTTTTTCACTCTCTGCTAATATAACTGACCATGCCGCATGGTAGTTAATCTCTTCTTTTCGATCGGATTCACTTGGTTGTGACGACTCTGAATCCATTCAGCATCAGTCAATTTGGGACTTCGAGGGTGCTATTATTCTTTTGTTTCTTTCTTTTGACTTTTTTTCTTTTTGATTCTTTTTTTTTCTTTTGATTGATTTTTTTTTACCCTCCTCTTTCCATTTTTTGTTTTTTGTTAATGCCCCAGTTGGCTGTTATGCTGATTCTCGAGATGCAGCTGAGTGATCTTCTTTACTTGCTCAAGAAGTCGGGAAATCTCGTCAGGAATCCTTTCAACATCATCTTCTTCCGCTTCGAATACAGGGAATTCAAAATTGGGAGATGACGTCGGATCACTATGTTCAATGGGTTTAAGAAACAACCTGCATAATGATTTTGATATGAAAAGCTTTTGAAAATCAAACAAGACAATCGTTATGCAGATGAAAAGATTGCTTTTATTCTTGTTTTTAGGGTTTTTTGTGATCACAAATTTCATGTAAAAAAGCGAAAAGGGAAAACAAATGGAAAAAACAAATGTTTTAACATGCATTTATTTGAATGAAAATATCATTGCATAAAATGTTGCCAACAATGTCATCACTTCTCCTTTTGGCATGGGAGAAGGGTTTTTAAACAAAGTGATTATTACTCTGACTTATGAACAACTGTAGGAACGCCCACAGTGACCCAATTGTGATAGATCCCCCCAGGGATGACAACTGTCAGAATCTCTTGCATCAGCAACTTCTGCTGTTGAACAACCCTTAGAATAAAAGTCGGCGCCAGCCCGGGACTTGTTATCTTCAAGCTGGATTAACATCGGGACCCAAGTCTTCAAAGTTCAGAATACCTGACCTCACGAGGTCTTGAACCTTCATCTTCAACTGAAAGCAACTATCCACGTCATGACCAGGAGCACCCGAATGATACACACAATGCTGCTCAGGCCTATACCACCACCGAGGGTTGACGGGTATAGCCGGCGGGTCTCTGGGAGTAATCAAGTTCCGCTCTATCAAAGAGGGATACAACTCTGAGTATGACATAGGGATCGGGTCAAAAATGATCCTCTTCCTCTCATTACCCGTATTGGCTTGATTATCATAGGGAGGCTGGTAAGCCTGCTGTTGAGGACGATGTTGCTGATGTTGATACTGCTGAGTTGGTCTTCTCTGTTGCTGTGGAGTTTGAGTTGCTGGGATAGTCACAGCAGCGACCTGACGATATGGTCCTCTGTTTGCACTCCTTCGACGGTGCACAACATTTGTTTCACTCTCTCCCCTTTTGGGTGCCCCAGAGAATGGCTTCTTAGAATTCGAAGAACCTGAAGAGCCAGGATCTTGTATCTTTCCTGCTTTGATAAGGCTCTCGGTCCTTTCCCCACAGACAACAACATCAGAAAAGCTACTGAACGGGCAACTTCCCATGCGGTCCATGAACACACCTTGCAAGGTTCCAATGAACATGTCAGTCAGCTCTCTCTCCAACATAGGAGGTTGCACTCTAGCGGCTAGCTCACGCCACCTCTGGGCGTACTCTTTGAAGCTTTCCTTGGATTTCTGACACAAACTCTGCAGTTGAGTTCGGCTCGGCGCCATGTCCATGTTGTGCTTGTATTGCCTCAGAAAGACTTCTCCCAGATCTTTCCAGCTTCTAACTGATTCTTTCTTGAGCTCCATGTACCAGTCCAAAGACGCTCCAGACAGACTGTCTTGGAAAAAGTACATCCACATTTTCTCGTCGTCTGTATACGCAGAGATCTTCCGATAGTATGCCTGCACATGAGTGCGAGGGCAGGAAGTACCGTTGTATTTTTCGAATAAGGGCGCTTTGAATTTGTACGGGATCCTCAAACCCTCTACTAGCCCCATATTTGTAACATCAAATCCGAGGGAGTTTTGACATTCCATGGCTCGGATTTTCTCAGCAAGGGCATCAACCTTTCTATCCCTCTCTTCGGTTCTCACAACGTCATCGTCCTCACTGAGGAGAGTAAACATGTCCTCTTGTCTGTCAACAATCGGAGAAGAATGACGAACTGGAGCCCGGGTAGCTCTGGCATTGACCTCTGCAGCAAGAGGCTGTCCATTGATCCTTATTCCTCTCAACTCATCCCCGACGGCATAGTCGTTAGCGGGAGCAGCAACATTGATGTTCTCATGAGCAGGTGCAACAACAGGCGAAGTATGGTTGGACTTCTGAATCACAGTCTCTTGTCTCTGAACCAGGGCTCTAAGCTCCTCCTGACCCTGAGCAACCCCCTGCATCATTGACATGAACTGGGCCATGTTCGCCCTCATCTCAGCCAACTCAGTCTGAACCTGATCCATGCTCCTTCGTTGATTAAGTCTGGTAGAATACCGATGTGGTCTCTGATCAGCTATCCTGCCTGACACAAGAACCAGAGTGAGAAGTCGGCACAAGAACACCTGTTATGCAAATGTTATGAGTATGATGCTAATGCATATGATGCACATGAAATGATCATTTCTCAGGCATTCAAAGAGCCTGATTCGTCTTCAGAAGATAGCAATCTGCAACAACGACACAGTAGATAAGAGCAATGAGTACCGAGTGAAACCAACAATTTCATCTGTAAATGAGCACCCGGATCTATCAGTGAACAGACTCTGGAATGTACCTGAGAAATGATATGCATGCAGAGATTAATTTTTCCTTTGTTTCTTTTTCTTTTTTCAATTCTTTTTTTTTATTGCGTTTCTTTTGAAAGTAAACATGCTATGATGCAGATGATGCAGACAGGACTGACAGGCTGTGCATCTCAGAACACAGGATCGAAGCTTCGGCTCAAACTCTGAACAACAATTCATCTGAAACCCCAAAGTCAACTGATCAACTGCCATATGAACCCAATCTGAGAAAACCGAGTCACCAACAAAACCACAAGTCACCAACTGGTCACCAACTGTACCTGTTAAAATGATCATTCCCTCCTTACTCACGGGTGTTGTCTAGGCCAGGGTAAGGTCGAGAGAAACGCAGGATAAACAACCCTTTCAAGAATATCATCTCGTGCACACCAGATGTATGCACCGATAATACCCCATCAGAGTCTGAACTGCTCGTGATGTCAATGTTCCGCTAAGTGGCGTACACCACCCGCTTCCCATGAATCACTCTATTCCTAGGTTTCCTAGATTTCACTCATAGCCTGGGTATTGGGCCTTTTACCTCGAGTAACTCCCACCCCAAGCAGAGAAGCACAACCAGCACAACAGATGAATATGAATAAATGCAAACATTAATGCAAACAATACATGCAAACAATAAACAATGAATGCAATAAATAACACAACAAAAAGCAACCAAAGCCCTAACCTAGAGAGCGCTAGGAGAGACTCGCTTAGGGAAGATGGATCAGCACAGGTCAACATCTTCATGTCCCCAGCAGAGTCGCCAGCTGTCGCATTACGCGAAAAACTGGCGGGAAAACAAGAACAACAGAGCCGCCATCGTGCGTTATTTATCCCAAAAGAGGGAAAGGAAACGCTCAGAGTAAACCTGGAAAAAGCATGGTCTTGCGACCAAAGAGAATGGGATCGGGAGTCGGTTATGCGAAGGGAAGGTATTAGCACCCTGTAGCACCTCAAATTTGCACCCTACCATTTTGTACATTCATTTCATATTAGGTCATAGCATTAACAATGTCCACTGCATAACATTGCATTGTCCATTTGCCTAAGTGCAAGCTCAGTTGATGAATCAGGTCTAACTGATCAGGAGAATCAGTCAATCAAGCAAGCAAGTGCCATTTTCATTAAGACAAAGCCCTAGGGTTGGTTTTTTCAAGCTCATATGGTCCAAGGATCATTTTGAAATGGTTTGGCCAAAGGTTGGATGCTCAGAAGTCAACAGTCATTGTTCAGTCAACCAGAAACCCTAGAAAGTCAACTGTGGTCAACTGTGGTCAACTGTGCCCGATTTTATGGATTGGAAGGTGGGAAATGGTTTGAAAGGCCTCATTCATGTCCATATAAGTCTCATTTGACATGCCAAAGACCAAGGTTGAAGATTTGGAGGTCAGACAGAAAGTTTCCAAAAATAGCAGGCGACCTGTAATTTCAGCTGCCCAAAATGGAAACTTTTTCTCCTCAAAATAACTGCATCATACAAGCTTCAAATGGAATTTTGTCCAACATGAAAGTTGAAGATCTTGTTCTCACCATTCCAAAAAGTCCAAGAACTAAAAAATCCCATGGGTGGTTTGCAAGATATGGTCAGACGAAATTCAAAAAAGACCCGTAATCAGGAGGCCATAACTACCACATGGATTGTCCAAATTGCAAGTTCTTTATATGCACAAACTCCATTTGACATGTACTTCAAGGGTGCATCATTGGATTTTTCCAAAGGTGGCCAATGCAAAAAGTCACTTTTCAACTGGACTGTTAAATTAGATCAGGGGCAAAATTGTCCAAATGTCAAAATATTTGGAATTTTGAGATGGGACTTTTTGCAACACCTCAGGAATGGCATTTGGAATGTGTTTGAATCATCATTTCATGGCTAGGCTTCATAATTTGAGATTTGGCTCGAAGAATGAAAATGCAAAATTGGACATTTTTCTACCACATGGTGAAATTGCAAAATACATGACCAATGGAAATGGGACTTGTTTCTACACATCACATGTGATATTTTGGATTTGCTTGAACCAAAATGGAGCTGGTATATGGACTGATTTGAAGGAAGGGTGTTTTGGCCATTTTGAGTGAAAATGCACAATTTGCTAATCTCTCAATTTGGTTAATTACCTTGATTAAGCATGGATTATGATATCATATATAAGCTTAATTACTCCCTAAACATAACAGAATCCACATTTTCACAAATCTAGATCAAAATTCCCTCCAATTTTCTGAATTTTTCTCAAGAACTCCTCATTGCAAATTGGATCAAATCTCTCTCATTTCTTCATCAATTTGAGCAATTCCTTTTGCTGCGACTTCTATTGAACCTCTTCTCAAACTGTTTTGTGGAATTGGCTTCTATAGATCCACGATTTGCAGCTGCACATTCAAGGTCCTCACATGGTGATTGTGGATTTCGAGCAACAGGAGCAAAGTTAAGCAAACCTGAGCTTCACATACTGCTGCCACGAGCTTGCACTGCTTCTGTTTCATCCAAACACGCGCCAATTCCATCGAATTCACTACTGCATAACAGGTACCTTCGAAATCCGATCGTCGCGTTTCGTTCAATTATTGTATGCGTGTGGTAGGGCATGTCATGTAGATCACGAGGATACTCTTAGAATTGCAGATGGTTGATTGTAGGCTTAGAAATCGTAACTCGAAGTTTGGATCTAAAACCCTAGATCATTCGATTCACAGGATTTAGGAGTTGTTAGGACGATTGGAAAGCATATTCGTATTCTCCTTGATCATACGGTTCGAACGGATGTATTCTCGTGCATTTTGGTTAGGATTCGTGAATTTCATGTTCTTGAGCCTCGTTTGTGTTTCTGGAAAATCTGTGAGTTGAAGATGATGAGATTGAGTCGTTTGATCCATAAAACGTTTTGAAAATTTGAATTCCAAGTTTACCGCCCCCGCGCAAAGAATTACAATAATGCCATTACTGAATTTCATTTAATTAATTTTAATTAATTCTAAAAAATCCTAAAAAATACATAATCATGTTTAAAAATTCATAGAAAAATGTAGAAAACTCAGAAAAATGTGAGAGTTGTTGTGTTGACTTCCTTGACTTGTGTAGAATTTTTTTGACCTATTGGTCAAAGTTGTGCTTGGTGTAAATAGTATTTGACTTAGGGTTCTTCCATACATGTCCATTTTTGCTACCTTTGACTAATTCCATTGTGAAATGCACATGATGTAAAATAAATTCTTGCCAATTTTTGTGATGATTCTTGACTGGATGAGGTTTATTTCCATGTAAATTTCATGCATTTTTGATACCTGGTTATGTAGTTGTGAATTTTGTAACTTAGGTGTGACAATGTGTGTCACACCTCCTTATGTCAATTTGCTGGATTTAATTGAGTGGTCTATACTTGTTGAAATGATGTGAAACTTTGCATGGTGAATCATTAACATGTTAAGATGCTTTGTGAATTTTTATGGAATTTTTCATTGCATTTTCAAATTGTTTGTGATTTTTCATTTCTGTTGACCAATTGTGAAAGCTTGTGTGATATAGGTTGGTAGATTGATTGAGAAATGCTCATATGGTACTGTATGATCATGAAATTTGGCATGCTTGTAGTATACACCTGTTAGGACCTCCCTGTTTTGGTCTCATCCATTTCTTTTTTGTTTTCATTGAGTTATGAATTTTTGAAGTGGAAGCATGTGTTGATGTTGTGATTTGGAGCCTATAATTGTGTCTGTTTTTGTTGATTTTCATTGACATGGTTCCATTTGCCCAATTGAGCTCAAATTTGACATGGTAGACCTTGAATATCCCCTGTTTAGGTGTAAATTATTTGAGAATTTTTGGGATTGTGTTGATGTGGATTTGAATGCAATAGTTCTGTTTGTAGGCTTGGTGCTTCCTTTGAACTAGTTTGCCTTATTTTGTGCATAGAATGAGCATAATGAATGATATGACCATGAAATTTGGTAGAATAGTTCCTGACATGTGTAGCTTTCATTTGGCTTTGGTCCTACTAATTTCCCATGTAATGTCACTGTTTACCATTGAATTGAAGTTAATGTACATTTTATGACTTCATTTGATTGTGTTTTTGCATGCTTTGTCATGTTGAATTAATTCCCATAGTTCCACTAGTCCAAATGGCTTAAAAATTGACATGTAGCATGTTGAATGTCCTCTGTTTAGGATATAATTTTTGTGGAATTTTCCATGCTGTTTTGGTATTTTTTGTGATGTGATCTTGCTGATTGCTCATATGTGATTTACATTTGCTCCCTTTGCCTTACATGTTGCATAGATTGAGATGTGTACATAGTTTGGATATGGGACCAATTGGGATCCCTTTGTTATTGAAATAGCTTGACTTTGATCATGAATTGGTTGCTGTTTTAGGATTTTTCCTTCTTTTGGACCCTAGGCTAGTCCTAGTGGTCTTGTCACTTACATTTGAACTTGTCTTTGGCTTTTCAGGTTAAGAGGTTAAGGCTTAAGGATATTGTTTCACATTTGGGATATTTTGCTTGATACTTGTAAACTAATGTGGCTGTTTTGTAGGATGTTGGTCCACATGGACTTGTGCTATGCACATCATTGGGATTGTTAATTGGTCATTATATTGTTGTCTGATTATGAATGGGATGCTGATTCTGTTTGACTTTTGTACAGGTACGCTTAGTTGCTCAGTTCTCTTAAGAACTTGCATTGCTTTGCTTATAGGCAATTGGCATTGAGGTATGGAACTTTCTTCTTCATGTAGTCTGGAGACCCGGCTGTTATTTGGCCGGGCAAACTGTCTGAAGTCCTCCTTAAGAGGCAATGCTTGTGTATGTTTATATTTGTCCCAAGCAGGAAAAGTCCTCATTTGAGGCAATTGGTGGAAGGTAGGGATAAGCAATCTATCCCCCACTATTCTGTGAGTCTTCTCCTTGCTCCCATTACATGGTTGTAGCATTGAGATCCAAGCCCAAGATCTTGTACATTGTACAGTCGAGTCTATGTCCTGAGCGTAGAAGGGTCCCCCCATTCTGGACCCACGCTCCCTTGTCTGATGCTCTCTCTGACCAGAGATAGAAGCAATGAGGCACACCCCTCATCACCTTTCATCTGGCTTCACCTTAGCCCCTCAATGGCAAGGTTAAGAGCTAACCTGACCCCGATACAGAGGCTTGTTTGTTGAGGTTGATATGACCCCTCGACTAAAGCCTAGCCCTGATGTTTGAGCCCCCTTGTTGGTGTGTTTACTTCATGCTGTATATGTTTGTGTGGTGTGATGGTATCCCCTAGGTTTGCTAGACTCCACGTAGTCTCGTTTGCATGACAATTAAGGTAGCACGGTTCCTTCGTATAGGACTTCCTTTCTTGCTTGAGCTTTCCTAAAACACAAACAAACATTATCCCCTCTTAAGGATACGTCAACTCCTTCTACTACAGGTGAGTAAGTCTCCAAAGGTCGAGCATCCGGTAGATTGCGTAGTGACGTTATCCACTTAAAAAACACAAACCAACAGGAATAGTTTAGCCGAACTACGGCAACTCTGATTCTCATGTCCAGATGAGATACGTAGGCACGAGATGCGACGTCTTGTCGAGTTTGACTAACAACTAACACTAATTCTTTTCTCTCGCCCTCGTTGCGATTGAGACCTTCCCTTTCTCTTGCCCTAGTTGCAATCGAGACCCTTCTTCTTCTTATGTTGGTGTCAGGAGATGGATGTAAGCCCAGCGATTGGCATTCCACATCCTGTGTCTTGTTGTGTGCTTGGAAGCTGATGTAAGTCCATCGAGTGGTATTCGGGTTCCAGTGTGCGTGTGTTTGGTTCGGATGCCGACGTAAGTCCAGTGATTGGCAGTCGGGCTCCATGTTTGCCCTCTTGTGTGTGTTTCGGTTCGGATGCTGATGTAAGTCCAATGATTGGCATTCAGGCTCCACGTTTGCCTTTGCCTGTTTCTGTTTGTGTGCGTGTCAGCCGAGCTACGAATGCTCTGATTCTCCTTCGTCCAAAGGAGATACGTGTGCATAGGATGCGACATCCTAGCGAGCATGTGTCGTTTCCCCAGTCCGAACTACTTTGACTCTGATGTCTATGCTTGATAGACTAAGTAGGCCCAGGATGCGATATCCTGCCGAGTCAGTTTCAGTCTGTTTTCTTGTGTCTCTTTCAGCCAGTGTGTGTGTGTGTGAGCAGTGTTTTAGCAACCAATTTCCCTTCCTATTGTGCATGGATCCCGTCGAGTACGACGGATGCGTAGGGGTGCTAATACCTTCCCTTCGCATAACCGACTCCCGATCCCATTCTCTTTGGTCGCGAGACCATGCTTTTTCCAGGTTTACTCTGAGCGTTTCCTTTCCCTCTTTTGGGATAAATAACGCACGGTGGCGGCTCTGTTGTTCTTATTTTCCCGCCGGTTTTTCGCGTAATGCGACAGCTGGCGACTCTGCTGGGGACACTAGAGAAGTTGACCTGTGCTGGTCCTTCTTCCCTAAGCGAGTCTCTCCTAGCGCTCTCTAGGTTAGGGCTTTGGTTGCTATCTGCTGCTTTATTTATTGCATTCATTTCATTTATTGTTTGCATTTATTGTGTGCATTAATGTTTGCGTTCATTCATATTCATCTGTTGTGCTGGCTGTGTTTCTCTGTTTGGGGTGGGAGTTACTCGAGGTAAAAGGCCCAATACCCAGGCTATGAGTGCAATCTAGGAAACTTAGGAATAGAGTGATTCATGGGAAGCGGGTGGTATGGCGCCACTTAGCGGAACATTGATATCACGAGCAGTTCAGACCCTGGTGGGATACTGTCGTTACATACTTCGGGTGTGTATATGATAGTATTTCTGCGAAAGGTTATGTATGCTGCGTTTCTTTCGACCTTACCCTGGCCTAGATGACACCCGTGAGTGGGGAGGGAATGATCATTACAGGTACAGCTGCTGATTTGTTGGGGACTTGTTGGTGACTCTTGGTACTGATGGTGACTGTGAATTATGGACATTTATTTCTGGGACGCCGGAGTTCTGTCCGTGGTTTATCAGCGGGTTCCGTTTATTTCGGATCCCCGGGTTGAATTGAGAGTACCGGTTCAGAGGATCTGATTGTCATCCGTTCAGTGGATGTTCCTGTGATGATGGTGATGTAATCTCCAGTTCCGTTTATTTCAGAACTCCCCAAGTCGGATTTATAATGACTCAGTTGACAGTGACTGGTTCAGAGAATGGGTCTTCAGATGACTTGGTGGCACAGTGACCTGCATTCATGCATTTGCATCGGTCTCATTTCGCATTCATCTGCATTCAACTCATGTCTGTCCGCACTCAGGGTCCATTATTTTTAACAGAGACTCAGGTTGAGAGACATCCAGATGTCATTGTTGATAAATTTTTATCTGTCTCGATGAAACCGGAATCCAAGGACAGAATGTTCCTAGTACGGATAGACATTGCATGTGTGAGTCATACTAACCCATTTGCTGTTTTGTAGGTGTCAACCGGTGCGCATAGCTTGTCTGTTCAGATAACCTGCTAAGGGTCTACCAAATCCAAGCTGATGGATCTTCCCAGCGCCGACATCCTCGAACTGAAAGAGATGATGAGGGACTTGTTCAGTGTTGTGCAAGGGCTTGCCTCGGGGCAGAAAGCCATGGCCGAGAGGTTGGAAAGGATTGAGGGCTGGATGATCAAGGAGAAAGTTCAGGGAAAAGCTCCATCATCCGAAGTGACAAATCCCTCTGACTCTGTAGTGAAGAAATTCTCTAGTAGTGGTCCGCTCAAAAAAGAGGTTGAGTCAAGCGGTGTGCCAGCAAAGAAAGAACGCAGTAAGGATCGTTATCATCCTTACGCTGCTGCTGTAACCATTCCTGTTGGTAATCCACCTGCTCAACAGCAACAACCACCACCTCAACAGAAGGCACCAAGAGCTAGGAGCCAGGTGAAGAAGAAAAAGGAAGAACGTCAGTTCGAGGAACCACCTGTGACCTACACCCTTCTACTCAGGAGATTGAGGGATTTGGGGTTAGTCCGGCCAAGGATTTTGATTCCCATAGCACAACAGAAGAGGCCCGCACACTATGATGAGAATGCCAGGTGCGAGTTCCATTCTGAGGCACCCGGGCACAGCGTTGAGGGTTGTAGGGCTTTCAAGCATGTCGTCCAGGACATGGTGGACTCAAAGATCATCATCTTGGCACAGATCATGGATGGGGATGTCAACCCTGTACCCAGGAAGAGTTCTGTAAAGATGAAGATGGTGAAGAAAGTCAAGAAAGGAATGGAGATGACTGAGGAAGATCAGTTAAAGGGTCCGATGCCTACGACCCCAAAACCTCTGGTGCAGGATGGAGTTTTCCCTGTTGTTGATATTTGTTGTGCGGCTGCCACCACAGAGGGATTGATGAGGGACACGACCCAGAAGATGGTGGAAATGGACAATGAAAAATTTGAAACACCCAGTCAAGCAATTGAAACCATCAAGGTAGAGAATGCTGTTGTTATTGAGAAAGAGAAAAAGCTGTCCATTTCTTCCTATAAACAAGCTCTAGAGGTGGTGAAGAACAAAGAGGCCCGAGGCTGGGGCAGGATCATTGATATTGTGGTAAAGGCAGACATGTTTGGGATCGGTTATCCAGATCAAGAGTCGTCTAGACCAAACAGAGGACGTCGTCCACCGTACATCTTCGTCAGTGCAGGAATGCTGAATTCTGATCATGCTTGTTCAGTAAGTGAAGAGATCGACCGCGACCGCGAGCTCGAGCTGTGGATAGAGTCGTGCGTACCAGGCAACTAGAAGGCCTCCAAAAGCATCATTGTCGCTCATCCAGAAGAGTAGTTTTTCTGTGTTAATTTTGTTTGCATGAAAGCCATACGTTTTGCCCGAAACGTACTGGTCCATTGTAAGGGCCACCTCATGTGTTTCATTTTTGCAACATTTTGCATCAGTAATAAATGGATGTTTTTGTGATCAAAAGCGGTGTTCCCTGTTTTTCATTTTTGCAGTTTAAAAAAATAAAAATGGCAATGTTTTTCGTTTTCCTTTTGAACTGGTCTCGTTCCAACCACAAAAATGATTACTCTCCTGATCTCATCGATAACAATTTGGTTACACCTCTATATGACTTCGGCAATCCAAGCTATCATGCCGAAGAAGAAGGCGAAGAAGATTGTGATCTGCTGGAAATAGCCAGGTTGTTGAAACAAGAGGAGAAGGTGATTCAACCGCACGAGAAGCGGGTCAAGATTATAATCCCAAGTACCGCCGAGGTCAGAAGGGAAATGAAAGTTGAAGCTGCTTCCGAGGCGAGTCGAGAACAGAATGGTAGCCCTGTTGAAAGAGCAGGTTGATATCTTCACCTGGTTGCATCAAGGTACACCAGGGTGGAATACCCATGTTGTGGGGCACGAGCTACCATCGAGAGAAGACTATCCTCTAGTGAAGAAGAAGGTCGGTGCCACGGATCAAAGGGCTACGGTGACTTTGTTTCATGATATGACTCATCGTGAAAGCGAATGCCATGTTGATGACATGATGACAAAGTCTCAAGCAGAAGAGGGGCATCCGGCGGATCTGGGGCAGATCGTTTGACCGGATCGAAACTACTCAGACTGAGGTTGAGTCCGAACCAGTGCACTTGTGGAGTGCTGTCCGGTAAGTTGCCGAGGCTTATTGTGAACGAAAGAGGAGTCGAGGTCGATCCTGCTAAAAAAAAAAAAGAGAAAGAAAAAGAAAAAAGAAAATAAAAAAACAATACAAGAAACGCCTGAACCAAAAACAAACAAAAAAAAGAGAGAAAAGAAATCAAATGGTCAGGTGGAATGATGACTGCCAAGGGGCATGGAAAGAAAAATGAGTAGCAGGAACCTCTGATTCTGATACCTTCCTTGGAAGAAATAAATGTTGATTTGGTACTTGACAGCCCTCAAGAGGTCTAGGAGGTGTGTGGTGGGTCAGCATGACTAGTCTTGTCGAAAAGAGCATGCAATTTACCCAAGCAAAAAGTTTGTCGACTGTGAAACAATACACTCACTGTTCGGAAAAACTTGATGTACTTTGGCATAGGCTGCTCGCCGACTGAGACAATATGCTGGTTCATACCACCTTGTGGATGTCCAAAATGGATCTGATCAAGTATGTGCTTGAGAAGTCAGCATGGACCAGACGGGTTGCGAGAGGGCGAATGGTGTCGACTGAATACGATATTCGGTGTACCTCCCAGAAAGCAATCAAGAGGAGGGTATTGTATGGTTATCTCGCCTAACAACCCATCGATGATTCTCAATCAAGGAAGTTTGGAGTCCCTGATGAGGACATCTCGAGGTACTCAAATCGAAAGATTGAGAGTGACCGATCCCGGAGGAGGGGCCTGACCCTGAATCCGAACGGATTCTGATGTCTGATGGGGAGAGTTTAAAGTGAATGAGCTAGTGCTTCCCCGATAACAGTTGAAAGCCCCAACGATGGTGGCTGAGTACGACGTTGGTATCCTGAGTGTCGTACTTCGGTACGTGCATCTACTGGGGCAACGCCTTTCTCACTCGGGTCTGGGATGAAAGTTGCACTATCATTTGAGACCCAGGTTTCGTCATGGAGTCCCGTTGGACGTAGACTTGAAAAGGATGAGTAGATAAGGACTCAGTATGACGCGTTAAGCCTGATTGAGGAAAAGAGGCTGGCAGTTATTTGCCGCGGGGCAGTTGTACCCAGTGAATGAAGCGTGTTGTTAACCGAGAAGTTGGACCTCGTGGGTATCATGAGAGATATGGTGTTGAAAAGGATCCTTCCTCCTCAACGATCGTGGGGCAAGCGGACACACAGTTATGAATGTCCATTCGTGGTCAAAAAGGTTTTCTCTGACAGAGCCTTGTTGCTGACGACCACGGATGACGAGGATTTTCCCTCCCCTGCAGATGCGGACGCAGTTAAAAGATACTTCGTGAAAAAGAGACCCGCTGGACGAAAAGAATAAAATAGTCCAGGCAAAAAAGGGGCATCCCGGCGAACCGAAAAAAAGAGAAAAGGTTCGGGCAAAAGTTAGGGATAATGAGAGAACTGTACACCCGGCAAGTCGAAAACCCCACAAGGGCGACTTGGGCAAAAATGGGTATCCCGGTGGACCGAAACCTGAAAGGGCGGTCAAGGCAAAAGAGGGATTGAAACGAACAACTGCGTCCGGCATGATCGTTTGTGCTTGAGATATGACTTGGCTAGTCTCCGACAGAGATCGATCGGAAGCGTCTTGCTCAGAAGACAGAAGGTGAGGAAAGTCTTGAGGACATATGGGGTATAACCGAGTTGGAACCCGATGAGATCGTGGTTTCACATTGCCATTAGGGTAGATTTTTTCTTTTATGCGCAATCACCTCTTTCCAGGGTTTGCTTCCTGTGTGTTGCTCGATTCTGAGCCATCCTTTGTGTTTCAGTCAATAAAATATGTGTTCAGTCAAATAGTTTTGTTTTTGTTTTCATTACCGCTTTGATTACGAAAACATCCGTTCGTTTTGATAAGAATATTTGCATTTTGAAACATACTGGTCCCCTTCCGATGCATGCTTATGAGATTGAAATCTGGAAATCTTATTCGGAAGTGTGAGTGACCAAGATGTTGAAGTGTTGGCACGCCTAGGGCACGCTTTTATCTAACAATCTCTTGTGCAGGTGCTGTTAGATATCTTCATTCGCTGGCAAGTAGTGATATGAAGCCTTTTGACAGAAGATCCCCACAGAGTCCAACCAGGGGCAAGGGATAGACGAATAATGAGAGGATGGTGAAGGATTACGACGACGATCCTGGAAAGTTAACCAAGAAGACTCTTCAAAGTCTAAGGACTGGAAAGTTTGCATGAACCCCAGGAATTTGATCTTCGTGGGATGAATCAGAAGAGTCCAGATGAGTCTGAGAGTCCTCAAAAGTGAAAAGCTGACATTGTGGGTGGACGATGGAGCCGCTGTTCGACGAATCGACAGGTGTTCCATGCCCAATAGGCCGTATTTCCCCAATGGGTTTGAGAGTGTCATCTCCCTAGCAGGTTCGAGATCAGTGCCTCCTCAGCAAGCCTGAAGGTTATCGTATCCCCAGCGGAGTTGTGATTCTGAAGCTGTCTTCCCAGCAGAGTTTGTGTTGATGGTTCTCCCCCAGCAAGGTCCCCAAGCGGATCGAGTCCGGTGAAATCACCCCCCGTAGAGACAAGCATGGGTTGCCTCCCCTAGCAGGATAATCGCCGAGCAGTTCGGGTTCGATGGAGTTCATCCCCAGCAAGGTTTGTCTTTCCCCAGCAGGGTGGAAGTTGACGTGGTAATGAGATCCTCAGTGCAGTTCCTGGAGTTCCTCAGTGTTGTCTCTGGAGGAGACGCGTGTTTATGCATTCATCATGTAGATAAGCATAATATATTGCATCATTAGTGCGTGGCATTTCCATAATCATGGGGCATTACGCTAAAAAAAAAAACTCATGCATCTGCATTGCAAGCATATCCATTAGCCCGAGGCCGTGGTGAATTAACCAAGAATGGGTTGTTGGAAAGAGTTTAGCATCGCTTGGGTCGATTTCAGAATTGGGTTCCCCAGCAGGGTTGAGAGAGGTGTTTTCCCAACAAGTGACCCCGCAAGTGAGGGGGTATCCCCATCATTGTTACTCCCCAATTGGTAGCATCTTGCCAGCTTGGATCTTTTTCCTTAGCAGATGTGGGGGTGTCTGATCTCTCCATGTAGAGTTGACCCTTTAAGCAGAAAATGTCTGTCATTTCCTTCTGCACTCCCCACGAGTTGTGTCCTCGTGGATGACGGTTGGTTCCGTTCCCTCCCCTTGGGATGGGTTTTCCCTAGTGAGTTCTTTCCTCATTAGGATGTCTTGGTTCAGTTTGCCTTTTTGGATCGATCCTGAATTGGCTTCCTTGTGGCTGTCTCCTGTTTTTCCCTGGGGCATAAATGAATAGTTTCTCACTAACCGACACTCATTCATCTTATCCTCAGCGGAATTTGTGGCCTCTACCTACAAACCGGTAGTTGTAAGTCCTATCGTCGTGGTTTTCTACCTACAAGCCGGTAGTTGTAAAATCCCACTTTCATCCCCTAGCAGAGGTAACCTTTGTGGTTCATTCTGTCGGTTGGCTTCTACCTACAAACCGGTAGTTGTAAGTCCTATCTTTGTGGTTTTCTACCCACAAGCTGGTAGTTGTAAAATCCCACGTTCTCCCCTTGGTGGAGTTAACCCTTTGTTCTCATCATGATTGATGACGGTTACTTTTCCGTGGTTTTCTTCCTACTAACCGGTAGATGTAATCCCCTCTTTGCAGTTATCAGTATCCGGTTTGCGGTATTGATATTCTTTTCCCCTCTGGATACTTGCCTTGATCAAGCAGTATTGTCCCCAGTGGGTCTCCCCCTTTCTTTTGGGTATTTGCTCCGAGTCAGCAACTTTATCCTCTTTTGATTGGTCATCTTTGCATACCTGTTCCTGGTACACGATGCCTTTCTTTTCGGTCGTTTATCCATCTAACAACCTACAACCCGGTTATGGATAATCTTCCATGCGAGTATATTATCTACGTTCTGACGGCTATAGATAATATGTCTCATGCACTCTCTGGTCAGTCCTTTGATTGTTTTCTCCAGCTGAGTAAGATTCGTATTCCTTGTGGAATCGAATATCCATCCTTTAACAAGTTTGCCTTTGCTCTCTTCAGGATGATGTCGGTTGATTTATCCATTTAACAACCAATCCGGTTATGGATAATCTTCCATGCGAGTATGTTATCTACGTTTTGACGGCTATAGATGATATGTCTCATGCGCTCTTGGGTCGAAGTCGTCCTCCCCAGTCGAGTAAGATTCGTATTCCCTATGGAATCGAATGTCCATCCTCTAACAAGACTGCTTTTCTAGCCCTCTTCAGGATGTTGAGTGTTTTGGAACACAAACCAATTCACGCTTTGGTCGGTCACCTGTTTCATACCTACAACCCGGTATCCTTGGTGTTCCTTCCTGTTTGCTCGCTGTCGTGACCTTGTTCCCCAGTGAGACCCCCCGCAAGTGTTCAGTCTTGCCCTGTCATCTTGTAGATGTCAGTATCCTGTCAGCA